>NW_023396242.1:25000-40000 GCF_008315115.2 Sander lucioperca
ACAATTATTCAGTTTTTAATAAGATATATTATAAACAGTTTTACCTTCAAAACACAAAGAATGTTTGTCTGATAAATCAGTTCCTCCGGCGGCCAGCAGGGGGCAGCGCCGCTCCAATGAGAGAAATCCCTTAAATCAAGAGTTTTAGAGAGGAACTTCAGTATATATTTTCCACCCTGGACTCTCTGTGTCCATGTGTGTGTGTCTGAGTGTCTGATGGAACAACAATCTCTGAAACTGGTCCAGTATTAAACCAGAACCAAGCTGTAATGTAACCCTACAGGACTAATGTTCTAAAATATGCTGGCTCTATACACGCTAAGAGTCCTGATTATTTACATGGAGTCTGGTGGAAATATGCTGGCTCTATACACGCTAAAAGTCCTGATTATTTACATGGAGTCTGGTGGAAATATGCTGGCTCTATACACGCTAAAAGTCCTGATTATTTACATGGAGTCTGGTGGAAATATGCTGGCTCTATACACGCTAAAAGTCCTGATTATTTACATGGAGTCTGGTGGAGATATGCTGGCTCTATACACGCTAAAAGTCCTGATTATTTACATGGAGTCTGGTGGGTTTGGTGATGGTGATTTCAGACCCTCTGACAGCAGCTGCTGGACACAAAAATGGAAAAAACGGATTAATTATTCATTAATTATGAATAATTCACAGACTAGTTCGGTTGCCAGGCAACAGGAAACACACACACACACACAGACAGAGAGATGGAGTTACGTTTAAAATACTTTATTTGTTTTAAAATATACATCGTTTACAAAGTCAGAAAATAAAGGTTAGTAGAATTTTTAACAGTCTTTTTTTTTCATCTTTTTAATTTCCCAAAACAGGAAGTGAAACAAACAATCAGAGCAGGAAACAGTTCGGAGGTTTACGATCCTCCGTTTGTTACGAAACGTTTTCATTGGTCCTCCGGCGAGTCCACTTCCTGGATGGAGGACCCGGCCTTCTCCGGCGGCCATCTTGGATGTCCTCTGCAAACAGCAGTCTCACAAACATTTCTCACATCCAATTGGTTTTGTGTGTTAGCCTGTTAGCTCGTTAGCCAGTCAGCTCGTTAGCCAGTCAGCTCGTTAGCCTGTCGGCTCGTTAGCCTGTCGGCTCGTTAGGGTTAGCCTGATTAGCCAACAAGCTAACTAACCCTCTCTAAGCTTTAGTTGACTCGTTGCTGCTTTTCAGACTTTTCTTTAGAAACCCCCCCCCCAAAATGCATGCTGGGACACAGTCCTGTGTGTGTGTTCTTGTTTTACTATATTCGTGGGGTCCAAAAACCAGGAGTCCAGTATCCTTGTGGGGTCTGCACAGCGTTGTGGGCCCAAAATGCTGGACCCCACCAGGTTAAAGGTCTGTTTGAGGGTTAAGACTTGGTTTTAGGATTAGGGTTAGAATTAGGTTATGGTTAGGGTGAGGGTAAGGGTTAAGGTTAGGGTAAGGGGCTAGGGAATGCATTATGTCAATGACGGGTCCCCACAAAGATAGGGAAACACACATGAGTGTGTGTGTGTGTGTGTCTGTGTTTAATATTTGATCAGAACAGGAAGTATAAATAGCCTCATGCAGCTTTAATGACTCTTCTTCATGAATATAATGGGAGACGTTTCTCAGCCAAGGTCACACTCTTCTTCTCTTCTCTGTTGTCCTATCCTCCTTTCAGATGAACTCATTAATTCATGTTTAGAACTGCAAATATGGATTCTGTTTTTCAGAATAAAAGACTATAAGTTTACATGGTACCAGCCAACAGACAGACACACACACACACACACACACACACACACACAGACAGAGAGGGGGGGGGGTTTGAATGAATGGATGAATGCTGTAAAAGTGTCCGTAACAGTCTGTGTCCCATCATGCACTCTGACAGCACATATATCCCACAATGCACCAGCTGTACCTGCACCTGCTCGAGAGAGAAAACACAGAAGAGCATCGGCCAATCAGAGATGCCGAGTGAGCCAACAGCCAATTGGAATGGCCGAGTGAGCCGACAGCCAATCAGAGCCTCCGAGCGGGCCGACAGCCAATCGGAGCTGCCGAGTGAGCCGACAGCCAATGAGAGCCGCCAAGACAGAGCTTACAGCAAATCCGAGCCAACAGCCAATCAGAGCCGCCGAGTGAGCCGACAGACAGTGAGAGCCGCCGAGAGAGCCTACAGCCAATCAGAGCCACTGAGAGCGCCAACAGCCAATCAGAGCCGAGGAGTGAGATCAGAGGGAAAGTACGGAAGCTCAGGAGTGCCAGAAACCTCCATCTGCTCTCTGATTAATAATGATATATAATATATAATAATATAACACGTTCTGACGTCTACATTCAGTGATTTTAGCTTTTTGGCCGTGAATTTAAAAACATTGTGTGTTTGTGAAGGTGAAATATCTAAAAGTTAGTGTATTATTATAATAATTTGTCAGTAAGAGAAACAGCTTTCATTATTTTGACTTTTTGGGGTAAATCCTCCAGGTTCTGGCACTAACAGGTTTCCATAGCAACACGAAAAAACCAAACAACAACAAATCAAACACAAACATGATCAGATAATAATCAGTTAATAATAATAACAATAATAATAATGATGGATTATACTCCAGATTAACTACAGAACGGGGTACATTCCAGGTGGGCGGGGCTTAACCCCGACAGACCAATCAGGTGACTACATAAAAACACAAACAATGATTAAAATTAAAGACTGACGGGCGTCGAACTTGCAACCTTCCAGAGAGAGAGAGATATATATCTATATATAGAGGCACTGAGAGAGAGAGAGAGAGTGTGTGTGTGTGTGTGTCTGTCTGTCTCTGTGTGTGTGTGTGTGTGTGTGTGTGTGTGTGTGTGTGTGTGTGTGTGTGTGTGTGTGTGAGAGATTCAGGAAGTGTGTCTCATCTGTTCTCTTCAAAATAAAAGCTCCCGATCAGGAAACAAGGCAGAGACGTCCGTAAAGTTTTTCTCAGTTTCTATTCTTTTTTTTTTCTTCTTGAACAAACACACACACACACACACACACACACACACACACAGTAAAAGGACCCACCAGACTCCATGTAAATAAACAATACTTTTAGCGTGTATAGAGCCAGCGTGTTTCCACATGTATGTTCACATGTGTACTAATACTATTAAAACTTCAAGGGACTTGAGTAGTATTTCCATGTTCTGCTACTTTGTATTTTTACTCCACTACATTTCAGAGGGAAATCTAGTACTTTTTACTCCATTACTTTTATCTAACAGCTGGAAAATGAGTTGTGATTTATTTCTTTAAATACTTAGAAAATTGTACAGAGTTTGGTTGGTGGAAGATTTAGAAAAATTTGGATTAATTTTGATTAGATTTTAAGTGAAAGATTTCCCAAAATACAAAAAGGTACACACACACACACACATACACAAACACACACACACACACGGATCATGGCTGTCTCCTGTGTCAGTCGAGCAGCGTGCCTTGCTCCTGGGCTCGGGTCAGGCTGTCTTTGCGGAGCAGGTGGTGGACGCCCATCCTCTTCGGGCTCTTCTGTGGACGCAGTGGGGGGGCAACGGTGCCGAGGGCGGGGTCAAGGTCCAGGAGGCGTGGCGAGATGACGGGCAGCTCGTGAGGGAGGACGTCTCTCTCCTCCGCCGAGCTCTCTTCCTCCTCCTCTTCCTCTTCTCCTTCCTCCTGGGTCCCGCAGGCGCCACCGGGGCTCGCCGTGTCGGCCGTGGCGTCCTCCAGGCTCATCAGCAGCTTCTCTGTGGTGTTGCGGCGGCCGCGCGGCTCTGTGTCGGTGTCCGTGTCCAGGCTGGAGCCGCGGCTTGGCGTCCAGCTGCGTGCCGACGAGCCGTCCTCGCCGTCAGAGTACGCCGTGCGCTGGCGGTCGGAAGACGAGCAGGAAGCCCCGCCCCCAGGCGCCGCACGCCTCCTCTGTAGCTCCGCGGCCGTCTGGCTGCCGAACGCCGTGCGGTGCAGCGCGGAGCCGTCGCACGCCGGAGCCATCTTCTCCACAAACATCCGCTGCCAGTTGGCGAGCAGGTCCTCCTCCGAGCTCGCCGCCTGCAATCACAACACGCTCACACTTTACCCCAAATCTCCACGCTGTGGTACACTGGCATTAACTTTAGAGAAGTAATCATTGTCTGTGTGTGTGTATGTGTGTCTATGTGTGTGTGTGTGTGTGTGTGTGTGTGTGTTACCTGTGGGGGGCTGCTGAACGGGCTCGACTGGTTGGACAGCGGCTCGCTGGCCGCGTCCCGCTGTGACAGCGGCGTGCGCTGGCGCCCCCCCCCAGAGGAAGAGGAGGGGGCGGGGCTAGCGGGCGCCGGGTCTTCGCTCTGCACCAGGCTCAGGGAGATGGCCTGCCGCGTGGCGTAAGTGCAGTTGGGCAGCGGCGAGTTCTTGGGGATCTTGACTTTGTCGTCCGAGGAGAACTCGATGACCTTGCGGCCCGGGTAGAGTGGGTGGGGGGGCGGGGGCGCCGGGTACGGGTTCAGCTTCTCGAAGGACGGAGCCGCGGCCGACTCCTCGCCGCCTGACTGCCCGTCCAGCACAGCTGCAACAAACCACACGTTAGTCTGCACGTTAGTCTGCACGTTAGCCTGCACGTTAGCCTAGATGTTAGCCTGCACGTTAGCCTGCACGTTAGCCTAGACGTTAGTCTGCGCGTTAGTCTGCACGTTAGTCTGCACGTTAGTCTGCACGTTAGCCTGCACGTTAGCCTAGATGTTAGCCTGCACGTTAGTCTGCACGTTAGCCTAGATGTTAGCCTGCACGTTAGTCTGCGCGTTAGCCTGCACGTTAGCCTGCACGTTAGCCTGCACGTTAGCCTAGATGTTAGCCTGCACGTTAGTCTGCACGTTAGTCTGCACGTTAGTCTGCACGTTAGTCTGCACGTTAGTCTAGATGTTAGCCTGCACGTTAGCCTGCACGTTAGTCTAGACGTTAGTCTGCACGTTAGCCTGCACGTTAGCCTAGATGTTAGCCTGCACGTTAGCCTGCACGTTAGCCTGCACGTTAGCCTGCACGTTAGCCTGCACGTTAGCCTGCACGTTAGTCTGCACGTTAGCCTGCACGTTAGCCTGCACGTTAGCCTGCACGTTAGCCTGCACGTTAGCCTGCACGTTAGCCTAGATGTTAGCCTGCGCGTTAGTCTGCGCGTTAGTCTGCACGTTAGTCTGCACGTTAGTCTAGACGTTAGTCTGCACGTTAGCCTGCACGTTAGCCTAGATGTTAGCCTAGATGTTAGCCTAGATGTTAGCCTAGATGTTAGTCTGCTCGTTAGTCTGCACGTTAGTCTGCACGTTAGCCTGCACGTTAGCCTGCACGTTAGCCTGCACGTTAGCCTGCACGTTAGCCTGCACGTTAGCCTAGATGTTAGTCTGCGCGTTAGCCTAGACGTTAGCCTGCACGTTAGCCTGCACGTTAGCCTGCATGTTAGCCTGCACGTTAGCCTGCACGTTAGCCTGCACGTTAGTCTGCACGTTAGCCTGCACGTTAGCCTGCACGTTAGCCTAGATGTTAGCCTAGACGTTAGTCTGCACGTTAGCCTGCACGTTAGCCTGCACGTTAGCCTGCACGTTAGCCTAGATGTTAGCCTGCGCGTTAGCCTGCACGTTAGCCTGCACGTTAGCCTGCACGTTAGCCTGCACGTTAGCCTGCACGTTAGCCTAGATGTTAGTCTGCGCGTTAGCCTGCACGTTAGCCTGCACGTTAGCCTGCACGTTAGTCTAGATGTTAGCCTGCACGTTAGCCTAGATGTTAGTCTGCACGTTAGTCTGCACGTTAGTCTGCACGTTAGTCTAGACGTTAGTCTAGACGTTAGTCTAGACGTTAGTCTGCACGTTAGTCTAGATGTTAGTCTGCACGTTAGTCTGCACGTTAGTCTGCACGTTAGTCTAGACGTTAGTCTAGACGTTAGTCTAGACGTTAGTCTGCACGTTAGTCTAGACGTTAGTCTGCACGTTAGTCTAGACGTTAGTCTGCACGTTAGTCTAGACGTTAGTCTGCACGTTAGTCTGCACGTTAGTCTGCACGTTAGTCTAGACGTTAGTCTAGACGTTAGTCTGCACGTTAGTCTAGACGTTAGTCTGCACGTTAGTCTAGACGTTAGTCTGCACGTTAGTCTAGACGTTAGTCTGCACGTTAGTCTAGATGTTAGTCTGCACGTTAGTCTGCACGTTAGTCTAGACGTTAGTCTGCACGTTAGTCTGCACGTTAGTCTAGACGTTACTCGACCATTAACTCAGAAATAATGGAGATTAACAATATAATCGTCTCTCTCAAGATCAATTAACACAAATTGTCAGTTTACAATGAGTCTAGTTTACTGTGAATGTCACAATTTATCAAAATAAAAGTTAATATCGAAATCAGAATTTTGACTCCAACACATCCCAATATGCATCTTGCACACTACTTTGCACTATTACTTTTTGCACCTTACATCCCACTCCATGTGTCTTGATATTATGTCTTATTTGTATATTTGTATTTTAATTAGGGCTGTCAGCATTAACGCGTTAATCTCGATGCGATTAAGGGCCGAGCATAATGCGTTAATTTGTTTTAATCGTATTAATCGCATGCCACCATTTATTAATTTATTTTCACTTCACTCGGCTTTGCGTCGTGTCTAACTGATATGTCTGCTCTACTCTCTGGTGCTCTGAAACAGACGGCAACACAAACACCGCTGCACATGATGCTAGTTAACACTATACTCAACAGCAGCTAACGTTAGCCTACCGCTAGCTAGTTAACACTATACTCAACAGCAGGTAACGTTAGCCTACCGCTAGCTAGTTAACACTATACTCAACAGCAGCTAACGTTAGTCTACCGCTAGCTAGTTAACACTATACTCAACAGCAGCTAACGTTAGCCTACCGCTAGCTAGTTAACACTATACTCAACAGCAGCTAACGTTAGCCTACCGCTAGCTAGTTAACACTATACTCAACAGCAGCTAACGTTAGCCTACCGCTAGCTAGTTAACACTATACTCAACAGCAGCTAACGTTAGCCTACCGCTAGCTAGTTAACACTATACTCAACAGCAGCTAACGTTAGCCTACCGCTAGCTAGTTAACACTATACTAGACAGCAGCTAACGTTAGCCTACTGCTAGCTAGTAGCTGGATTAAACACGGTTCCAGTGCTGACAGCTAACGCTGAACGGTGTAAAGTGTGACTGTGTTTTACTGTAGAGGATTCAACACCAGGATGTAACAATCTGCAGCTGCCGTCGGAGAAACAACAGACGGTGCGTTCAATGAAACTGGTAAACTACAGCCTCGTGGTGCATTCAGAGTTGTTGTTAAATTCAAATGTGTAACTAGATTAAATATATAATAAACAAATACAAATCTTAAAATCAAATTCATAAAGTCACTTTCTTTGCATTCATTTGATTCCCAGTTAAGATCCACTGGTAAGAATGGCTTTCCATTGTTAATATGGACTTAAAAACTGTTCTGAAATGCAAAATAATAGAATATAATCATGTGATAAAACATGCAATTAATCGCAATTAAACAAATGTAATCGTTTGACAGCCCTAATGTTTGTATATTATGTTGATATGTGCCTATACGTATATTGTTGTCTATTGTACAGTATGTGTGTATATTACTATTTGTCTATGTTTACATGTCTATTGTTGAATATATAGTATAGAGCGTTACCACCTCCCACAGTCTATTCCTCGTGTATGTAAAGATACCGGCCAATCAATCTGATTCTGATGTTAATTAAGTTGTCTTCTGTGATAGCATATACAGCATGTGTTCTCATCCTACCGTCCAGACTGCTCTGACTGCGGCAGGATCCGTTCTGCTGAGCCGCCTCCCGCCCGCCGTTCTGGCGCCCGCGCAGCTCGGCGCCCGTCATGTCCACGTGCACGAAGACGTCCTCGGCGACGGGCCGGCTGCAGCTGCTGGACTGGGCCGAGTTCAGCAGCAGCGGCTCCGGTTTCTCCAGGACGCGGGCGATCACCGAGGTCGGGACCACGTCGGCCGGCGTCAGGCTCAGCGTGTCGGGATCCTGACCGCCGGGGGCGGAGCCTCCGCGCTCAGGCAGGCTGCTCTTCATGTGTTTATTCAGCATGTCCTGCAGCTCATAGGGAAGCTACACACACACAGAGACACACACACACACACACACACACACACACACACACACACAGACACAGACACACACACACAGACACACACAGACACAGACACACACACACACACACAGACACACAGACAGACACAGACACACACAGCTCTGAGTGTTTCCAGGAATCAGCTGAGTCTCTATAAACTCTAATGGAACATTAATAACAGATCAATGAACGGGCCATGTTACTGAGTTATATATATGATATTATTATCTATCATCAGTCTGGCCTCACAGACAGGAAGCCCAGCCCCCTGAGCCCCAGAAGCCCCGCCCCCTGTAGACATCTCATCCGTTAATCTGAGCATCTCTAACTACGATCACATAAATATTAATAATAAATATCAAACCGTTAGAGGAACTTACGTCAGCGAACTTGTGGTTCCTGAAGTGGGACTTGTTGCATTTCAGCAGCTGGACGGCGAGGTTACAGTCCTGCCGGTAACGCTCCTGAACACACACACACACGGGAGAGACTGTCAGCCAATCAGAGAGCAGGACTGACACACACAAACACGGGAGAGACTGTCAGCCAATCAGAGAGCAGAACTGACACACACAAACACGGGAGAGACTGTCAGCCAATCACAGTGCAGGGCTGACACACACAAACACATGGAGTCTGGTGGAAATATGCTGGCTCTACACACGCTAAAAGTCCTGATTATTTACATGGAGTCTGGTGGAAATATGCTGGCTCTATACACGCTAAAAGTCCTGATTATTTACATGGAGTCTGGTGGAAATATGCCGGCTCTATACACGCTAAAGCTCAGTTCCCGTTTAACTTGATAAATAAAAGATTAAAAGATGATATTTGTGTGTCTGACTCACGTTGAGTTCCTCCAGGCGGTCGACCGTGTTCTTGGCGTCCAGCAGTTTGTTGGTGAGCTCGACGATCTCCTGGTCCATCGTCTTCTTGTCCCTCTCCACCTTCCGTAGCTGTGGGAGGAGTTACACCGTTAAATCACTGGCCAGGCAGCCAATCAGACGCCCGAGGGGACGGGACACGGGGCTACATTCAGATAAACTGGCCAGGCAGCCAATCAGACGCCTGAGGGGACGGGAGGCGGGGCTACATTCAGATAAACTGGGAACGCAGCCAATCAGACGCCTGAGGGGACGGGAGGCGGGGCTACATTCAAATAAACTGGCCAGGGAGCCAATCAGACGCCTGAGGGGACGGGAGGCGGGGCTACATTCAAATAAACTGGGAACGCAGCCAATCAGACGCCTGAGGGGACGGGAGGCGGGGCTACATTCAGATAAACTGGCCAGGCAGCCAATCAGACGCCTGAGGGGACGGGAGGCGGGGCTACATTCAGATAAACTGGCCAGGCAGCCAATCAGACGCCTGAGGGGACGGGAGGCGGGGCTACATTCAAATAAACTGGCCAGGCAGCCAATCAGACACCTGAGGGGACGGGAGGCGGGGCTACATTCAAATAAACTGGGAACGCAGCCAATCAGACGCCTGAGGGGACGGGAGGCGGGGCTACATTCAAATAAACTGGGAACGCAGCCAATCAGACGCCTGAGGGGACGGGAGGCGGGGCTACATTCAAATAAACTGGGAACGCAGCCAATCAGACGCCTGAGGGGACGGGAGGCGGGGCTACATTCAGATAAACTGGCAACGCAGAAAGTGAAGGAACTTTCTGGCTGAAGTTCATTCATAAATCCAGCGTTCAACAGATGAAACATGAAGTCAGGATGAAAACAGAAAGAGGAAACTAAGAACAGGAAGAAGACGCAACTGCATGAACCCAAGTCTGACTGACGGCCGCCTGATGAAGAGGATGAAGATGAAGATGAAGATGAAGATGAAGATGAGTCGGTCCGTCACAGAGCAGCGTGAGAAAGGAGGAGGAAAGAGAAAAGATGAACGACAAACAGACCTGAAACCTGTTAAACCCTCTGAAGTTGGAGGTCATTTATATATTTATAGATTAATATAAACTGAGCACAAAAAGTAAGGACACGTGTGTTTGGTATATTATGTCTCCGTGGTAACGATGCTTTTTGGCAATAAGTCTTATACCGTTGGAAAGCCTGTTCAGTTTAGTTTAGTTGAAAGGAACATGCATTTGTGGGATGAGCAGCAGCTCTGAGTATGGGGGGTTACACCCATGAACAATTAGCCAAATCTTCTCTACCAATGCCAAACAGCTGATTCTGCCGTTGACTGGTTTGGTGTTTGGTGGATTGGATGATTGAAGTTGGAAGAAACAAGACATATTGGCAATTTAATAATTCATTCATTTCACAAACAGTAGCGTCAGTAGCGTGAGGAAGAACCATACACAGCCACAACATCCTGGCTCCTCCTCCTCATGCTGGTCACCAGGAGGTGAGGAAGAACCATACACAGCCACAACAGCCTGGCTCCTCCTCCTCATGCTGGTCACCAGGAGGTGAGGAAGAACCATACACAGCCACAACATCCTGGCTCCTCCTCCCGTCCCCTCAAGCTGTTTGGCATTGGTAGAGAAGATTTGGCTAATTGTTCATGGGTGTAACCCCCATACTCAGAGCTGCTGCTCATCCCACAAATACGAGTTTTTTTGTGATAGTTTTGGGCTAACCTCCTTGATTATGCGTCACGTTTTTTTAAAAGATGTGATGGAATATGCCGGATATTTATATGCGATGAAATTGCAGGAACTTTTTAAAACTGTGGTTTCATCGTGGCTTCATCGCGGGGTTTGCAGCTTTTTGATGATGTTCACGTCGCGTAATTACGTCACTTCATAACGTTCCCATGGCAACAGGGGAAACGGCTGCTCTTGTGTGAAGTAAACCAACATTTTTCATCTTTCTGCTAAGATATAGATGGACTTTATTACAACAAAAATGCGGGGATTATGAAATCATGCAAGCCCCGCATAATTTGCGCGGAAATCGGCAATTTATGCAGCGAAAGTGCGGCGTATTTGAAAAGATGCGCCCCCCGAAATAAATATGAGGACTTTGGCTGATTATGCGTTGAATTATGAGATCACATAATCATGTTTTTTCTGGAGGGACTGTATTGCCAAAAAGCATTGTTACCACAGAGAAATAATCTACCAAACACACATGTCCTTACTTTTTGCACTAAGTTTATATATATATATATATATATATATATATATATATATATATATATATATATATATATATATATAAAATCAATTATTTTGGTGAAATGACTTCACAAAAGTAGAGTAATACATGAATATATGAATGAAATAGTAAATACATGTCTGGAACATGACTGACTTTAGTCTCCTTTTAAACTAAAACTTTTAAACGGAAATAACATTTAAAATAAATTATATTTTGATTAAAAAATATTTTTTTGAAGAGAAATTCTTAATATTTTAATATTTCACTTAAAGTCTTAATATTTGAAGACATCTGAGACTGGTTATGATTATTATTTCATGTTTATATGATTTCATTCATCTCAGTGTGAGAGATCTCAGAGAGTAACCGTGGTAACCAAGTCACCATCTGACCTCTGGTAACCCATGGCAACCATCCTGCTGTTGTCCGTCAACGCCACTTTTAATCAACATACACACACACACACACACACACATAGAGACAGACACACACACACAGACAGACAGACAGACAGACAGACAGACACACACACACAGAGAGACACAGACACACACACACAGACACACACACACACACACACAGACACACACACACAGACAGACACACACACACACACACACAGACACACACACACAGACAGACACACACACAGACACACACACACACACACAGAGAGACCCCCCCCAGTGTTTCCTAAAGAGTGCGGTATATCAGGAACATGTGAAGGTTACCAGAGCGTGGAGCTTCTCCTCCAGATCCTGATTGGCTCTCTGAGACGCCGTGTAGCTGTTCTGGAGTCTGCAGAGACGAGACAGAGACGAGGTTACTGAGCATGCTCAGTAGCATCACAGGACATTCTGATGTATGTTTACATTCTGTGGTCCTAACGCAGAGTGAGGCAGCGAGCATGCTGGGTAACGTGGTCCTAACGCAGAGTGAGGCAGCGAGCATGCTGGGTAACGTGGTCCTAACACAGAGTGAGGCAGCGAGCATGCTGGGTAACGTGGTCCTAACGCAGAGTGAGGCAGCGAGCAGGCTGGGTAACGTGGTCCTAACGCAGAGTGAGGCAGCGAGCATGCTGGGTAACGTGGTCCTAACACAGAGTGAGGCAGCGAGCAGGCTGGGTAATGTGGTCCGAACGCAGAGTTAGCATTTCCTTTCCACATTTGCATTCTTTCTGTGAGCTTTTATTTTGAAATGCATGGGATGCATTTCAAAATAAAAGCCCACAGAAAGAATCCGGGAGAAACTGGTTTCATAACAGGAAGTGAAACAGGAAGTGATGTGTCCTCACCTGCGGAACTTGTCCCTCATCTTGTCGAGGTCGTCTCGCGTGCGGCTAAGCTCCGCCTCCATGTAGCGGCGGCCGCCGTCAAACTCCGCCTCCGCCGCCTCCATCTTGTGGGTGGAGAGAGCCAGGCGGCGCTGCAGGTCCTCGTTCTGCTGCTGCAGCATTCTGGGTAATCACAGGGACACAGACGCTAGAGCATTCTGGGTAATCACAGGGACACAGACGCTAGAGCATTCTGGGTAATCACAGGGACACAGACCTAGAACTACAACTCTAGAACTACAACTAGAACTACAACTACAACTGAAAGCAGTGAGTGGGCTAACTTTCACGTTTAGTGCGTCAGTAACCATGGAAACTACTGCCTGCCGTAACCACGTCAACCTGCTTTGACCTCACTACGTCTGATCCAATCAGAGAACAGCAGAGTCTCACCTGATCCGCTCCGAGTCCGACAACGCCTCCTGAAACACAAACAGGAAACACAACAAACAGATCAGTCTCTTACCAAAATAAAAGCCTCAACACAAACATGTTTTCATTCTTCAGTCTGGCCACAGTTTAATGAGGATACAAACATATTTTTACACTTCTTAAACTTTATAGAGAACAGAATACTTTCGATTTACATATCTGGTTAAAATTCATACTTTTTTTAAACGCTTGAAGATCCAAAAATCACTTTAAGTGTTTATCACGACAATCAAAAACGTGACATTGTAGTTTTTTTCCCACGTTTTTAAATAAAGTTTTTTATCAATGTTTTTGTTTCAAATGCATAAGTTGAATAAAACACCAAAATTCAATACTAGTAGTGACGTGATCATTTATTCTACTTGTGAAGAGTGTTGTAGGGAACCATCCGCGTTATTTTATTTTGAAAATTTAGTTGAAAGAAAACCCACATTTCTGATTTAGAAACCTTTTTGAAAATGGGTCCAATGTGACCCGAGGGGTAAAAACTAACTGTATTGATAGTGTTTGGGTCTGATAATCAGGTTATACACATTAGAACATGTTCGTCTTCGTTGTTGCTACATAAATGAACAAATTAAAGCCTGAGTGTCTGATGGAACAACAGTCTCTGAAACTGGTCCAGTATTAAACCAGAACCAAGCTGTAATGTAACCCTACAGGACTAATGTTCAGCAGCAGTTAGAGTCACTAACCCACCAGACTCCATGTAAATAATCAGGACTTTTAGCGTGTATAGAGCCAGCATATTTCCACCAGACTCCATGTAAATAATCAGGACTTTTAGCGTGTATAGAGCCAGCATATTTCCACCAGACTCCATGTAAATAATCAGGACTTTTAGCGTGTATAGAGCCAGCATATTTCCACCAGACTCCATGTAAATAATCAGGACTTTTAGCGTGTATAGAGCCAGCATATTTCCACCAGACTCCATGTAAATAATCAGTACTTTTAGCGTGTATAGAGCCAGCATATTTCCACCAGACTCCATGTAAATAATCAGGACTTTTAGCGTGTATAGAGCCAGCATATTTCCACCAGACTCCATGTAAATAATCAGGACTTTTAGCGTGTATAGAGCCAGCATATTTCCACCAGACTCCATGTAAATAATCAGTACTTTTAGCGTGTATAGAGCCAGCATATTTCCACATGTAAATGGGTGAATTAAGGGTTTATTTCAACCAAACCAGAGTGGTGATTGTTGGAACAGTGGAAAGATAAACCAAGACGGCTTTTGATAGTTTGATTTAGTTTCTGTCCACTTTGAATGAAGTGTGTTTTACGATGATAAAGTCCTGATTATTTACATGGAGTCTGGTGGGTTAGTGACTAACTGCTGCTGAACATTAGTCCTGTAGGGTTACATTACAGCTTGGTTCTGGTTTAATACTGGACCAGTAACCAAGTCACCATCTGACCTCTGGTAACCCATGGCAACCATCCTGCTGTCCGTCAACGCCACTTTTAATCAACACACACACACACACACACACACACACACACGGAGACAGAGAGTCCAGGGTGGAGCTCTTTAAACATTATATGAAATAAACAACACAAACATGTTATTAGGGACTTCATCTGGATATCTGCACAAACAGGAAACTGTTTTAGGAACAATCAGCAGATGTGATTATAAATATAGTTAATATTGATCTGAACTCCCCACAGTCTGAGAGAGACGCTTCCTGTTTATCGATCTCTGTCGACATATGGAAACCTCTCCCAGCATGCAGCGGGGTTTGACACAGCTGCGGTATTATTGGGGATCAATATAAGAGCTGCTCGCATCCACATTCACTCATATTTCAACTTCTGACCTTTGGACTGTTGCATTCTGGGTACTGCAGGGACTAACGCTGCGGGCTGTTTCTATTACTTTAATCTTCAATAAAGGCACAATGTTTTGTAAATTGACAGATTTTGAATGGATCCTGCTCTCTGTTAGAAAACAACAAAA
>NW_023396243.1:0-3320 GCF_008315115.2 Sander lucioperca
GACGTGCGGGAAGAACGCGACGGTTTGGTTTAGCAAAGAAGAATGGGACAGCAAAGGCCGCAGGTCGAACTCAAAGCCAGACTATGAGAATACATGGAAAGAAGTTGTACAATGTATAGAGGCGAGGACACGATCCTAGCTATACTCCTTTTAATATGATATGATCTGACTTTTATCTGAAATGTCAACCTTTTTTATAGTTTAGTGTGGTCTGACAAATGTCATGTTTCATGTTTTGCGTGGTACCCCAGGGAAGAGTAGCTGATGTTCTGCCTCAGACATGGGGAATACAGTTCAAGTCAAATCCTGCTATCACATAGCACATCATAGCCAAAAAGAATGTAGTACCGGGGTAGCCAGGAGGGGCTCATGTTTTCGGGGTTAGACTTGGGGCTGGAGTTAGTTCATGGCTGTGTCAGGAGGGTTAGTGGTGTTTATGATTAGGAATCTCTCTGGAAGAAACTCATTAGCATATTGTGCTCTGATTGGTTGTAATACAGGTGTCAGTCGTGGCTCCTGCTGCACTGGGGAAATTGAGCTCACTCTCAGCATGCAAGGTAAACGATTTTGATTTTAAATATCAAAATTAAAGATATGCAGCTGCCACAAGACCAAAAACAAACAACAATACTTTAATTTAATTCCATTTTCTTGTGGAAAATAACTGCATGCTAGGATTGAATTTAAATTCATGTGTGTGTGTGTGTGTGGTGTGTGTGTGTGGTGCTCTGTGATGTGTGTGTGTCCATGTGTGTCTGTCTGTTTAATTGTGTGTGTCTGTGTGTGTGACATGTGGGTTTATTTTTTTCTGTATTTATTATGTGTTAATGTCATATTACATTCATTTTAGATTGTGTTATGCAACAGACTTGAAAGGTCCTCAAATCCAAATGTCTCATGTAGTCCTACATATGAATGGCACTTAAATGCATTCAATTCCATTTTGCCGTATGTGGTCCTACACTGCACTCCAGCAGTCATATTGAAGTGAGAATAATATAGCATAGTTATGAATGAACAATTAGAACAATCCATTTGAAGAAGAAAGTCATACTTTTTAATGAAAATATACTGCAAAGTGACACAAAGTCACTTTTCAGTGTAGGCACAGAAACTATAGTTACAGTATAACCATAAATAGTACATCCAATGTTTCCCAAATAGTACATACAATATGTAGTTGAATTGGAAACACAGCACAGAGTAAAAATGCCAGGGATGATTGTCTCTTACCTGTATTTTCTGATTCAACTAAGGATGTTTGTTGTTTCTTTTTTTCTTTCTTCCAGAATAAATGAAGTCACAAAAAAACACGGTGCTGCGCTCCCCCACGTTCCACGAGCCCCTCCCCAGCACATCCTCCACCAGTCCCACAGTTTGGACGTCAACAGCAGCCGCTGAGGAGAGGTTTAAGACCCCCAGCGACTCTGGGAGGAGAAGGAGTCCTGAGAATGTTTTGAAGAGAGGCTGCAAAGTGGTAAGTAAATCTCAAAAACATCAGTCCCCGTTACGTCCAACAGATTCTCACTCCCGTCGCGTAAAATACGACGCTCGGTCAGGTGCCTTTGGCGTTGTTACTGACGCTAAAAGTCTCCTTTAGCGTCTAAACGCGCTGGGGTCGGACTATCGGCGTCACTTTCGACGCGGTTTAGGTTAAGGAAATGGTCGTGGGTGGGCTTAAGTTTCTGTGACGTGCGGAAGAACGCGACGGTTGGGTTTAGGGAAAAGAAGAATGGGACAGCAAAGGGCCGCAGGTCGAACTCAAAGCCAGACTATTAGAATACATGGAAAGAAGTTTTGTACATGTATATAGGCCAGGAAACGATACTAGCTATACTCCTTTTATATTATATGATATGACTTTTTTTATCTGAAAATGTCAACATTTTTATAGTTTAGTTTGGTCTGAAAATGTCTGTTTCATGTTTTGCGTGGACCCCAGGAAGATAGCTGATGTTCTGCCTCAGACATTGGGGAATACAGTTCAATCAAATCCTGCTATCATCATGCACATCATAGCCAAAAAGAATGCAGTACCGGGGGTAGCCAGGAGGGGCTCATGTGTTTTCGGGGTTAGACTTTGGGCTGGAGTTAGTTTCAGGGCTGTGTCAGGAGGGTTAGTGGTGTTTATGAGTGAGAATCTCGTCTGGACGAAACTCATTAGCATATTGTGCTCTGATTGGTTGTAATACAGGTGTCAGTCGTGGCTTCCTGCTGCACTGGGGAATTGAGCTCACTCTCAGCATTGCAAGGTACGTGATTTGATTTTAAATACAAAATAAAGATATGCAGCTGCCACAAGACCAAAAAACAAACAAACAATACTTTAAATTTAATTCCATTTTTCTTGTGGAAAATAACTGCATGCTAGGATTGAATTTAAATTCATGTGTGTGTGTGTGTGTGTGTGTGTGTGTGTGTGTGTGTGTGTCTCTGTGAGTGTGTGTGTGTCCATGTGTGTCTGTCTGTTTAATTGTGTGTGTCTGTGTGTGTGACATGTGGGTTTTATTTTTTCTGTATTTATTATGTGTTAATGTCATATTACATTTCATTTTAGATTGTGTTAATGCAACAGACTTGAAAGGTCCTCAAATCCAAATGTCTCATGTAGTCCTACATATGAATGGCACTTAAAATGCATTTCAATTCCATTTTGCCGTATGTGGTCCTACACTGCACTCCAGCAGTCATATTGAAGTGAGAATAATATAGCATAGTTATGAAATGAACAATTAGAACAATCCATTTGAAAGAAGAAAGTCATACTTTTTAATGAAAATATACTGCAAAGTGACACAAAGTCACTTTTCAGTGTAGGCACAGAAAACTAATAGTTACAGTATAACCATAAATAGTACATCCAATGTTTCCCAAATAGTACATACAATATGTAGTTGAATTGGAAACACAGCACAGAGTAAAAATGCCAGGGATGATTGTCTCTTACCTGTATTTCTGATTCAACTAAGGATGTTTGTTGTTCTTTTTTCTTTCTTCCAGAATAAAATGAAGTCACAAAAAAAACACGGTGCTGCGCTCCCCCACGTTCCACGAGCCCCTCCCCAGCACATCCTCCACCAGTCCCACAGTTTGGACGTCAACAGCAGCCGCTGAGGAGAGGTTTAAGACCCCCAGCGACCTCTGGGAGGAGAAGGAGGTCCTGAGAATGTTTAAAGAGAGGCTGCAAAGTGGTAAGTAAATCTCAAAAACATCAGTCCCCGTTACGTCCAACAGATTCTCACTCCCGTCGCGTAAAATACGGACGCTCGGTCAGGTGCCTTTGGCGTTGTTACTGACGCTAAAAGTCTCCTTTAGCGTCT
>NW_023396244.1:0-3262 GCF_008315115.2 Sander lucioperca
AATCAGACAAAGTACTTATTGTAGGTTATTTAATATCCATGTGGACATTGAGAGCAATAGCCTAGTACTGCTTTCATCACTGCTAGATTCTATTGGTTTCAGTCAGAGGGTGCATAAGGCACGCACGTGTTTAACCACACCCTCGACCTTGTGCTAGAATATGGCATCAAAATTGACGATTTAATGTATTTCCGCAGAATCCTTTATATCAGACCTTTTTTAATAACTTTCGAATCCTACTACCAGACTATACGAAATTAAATAAAGTTTCTACACTAATGCTTATCTGACAGTGCTATAGCTAATTTAAGGAAGCTATTCCAACAGCACTTAACTCAATGTCATGCTAATATACAGAGGACTGTTATGTTAAACTCTAGTCCCTCCCAACTTGATAACTTGTAGACGCTGCTACGGCCTGCCTACGGACTACTTTAGACTCGGTTGCTCCTCTCAAAAGAAGATGATGAAGGAAAGGAACTAGCACCTTGGTATAACTCCCAAACTCGCAAATTAAACAATCTCACGAAAACTTGAAAGTAAATGGCGTTCCACCAAACTGGAAGAATCTCGTGTGGATTGGCAGATAGTCTAAAAAATTATAGGAGGGCCCTCAGAATGCCAGATCAGACTATTACTCAACACTAATAGAAGAAATAAGAACAACCCAGGTTTCTTTTCAGCACTGTAGCCAGGCTGACAGATAGTCACAGCTCTATTGAGCCATCTATTCCTATAGCTCTGAGCAGTGATGACTTCATGACCTTTTTTAATGATAAAATATAACATTAGAGAAAAACTTCATCACCTTCTGCCCACAGCTTCCAACGACTCACCATTGGGCGCAGGAGGGCTAGAGAGAACGATAAACCTGATACTTATTTAGACGGCTTTATCCTTTAGACCTCCAACAATATGTTAAGGGTCTCTTCAGCTAAGCCACTACCTGTCTCTTAGACCCCATTCCACGAAGCTACTTAAAGAAGCACTACCCGTGGTCAACCCACATTACTAATCCGATCAATATGTCCTTATTAACGGGTCACGTACCGCAGTCTTTGAAGTACTGTGATAAAACTATTCTGAAAAACCCACCCTCGACCTGAGGTCTTAGCCACTATAGATCCTATATCTAACCTCCCGTTTCTCTCCAAAATCCTTGAGAAGGTAGTCGCTAATCATTGTGTGACTTTCTGCATAGAATAGTCTATTGAAGACTTTCAGTCAGGATTTAGAATGCATCATAGCACAGAGACGGCACTGGTGAAAATCACTAACGACCTTCTACTGCTGCTGACAAAGGACTTGTCTCCGTACTTGTCTATTAGATCTTAGTGCGGCATTCGACACTATTGACCATACCATCCTCTTACAGATACTGGAACATTTAGTTGGCATTAAAGGAATCGCACTAAGCTGGTTTAAGTCCTATTTTTCTGAGCGATCCCAATTTGTTAATATTAACGATAAACCATCCAAATACGCTAAAGTTAGCCATGGCGTTCCTCAAGGCTCAGTGCTTGGACCAATTCTATTCTCTTTATATATGCTTCCTCTAGGCAATATTATTAGGAAACACTCAATTACTTTCACTGTTACGCAGACGACACCCATTATATCTGTCAATCAAGCCAGACGAAAGCGGTCAGTTAGCTAAACTTCAAGCGTGCATTAAAGATATAAATCCTGGATGACCCACAATTTTCTGATGTTGAACTCAACAAAACGGAAGTTATTGTGCTGGGACCCAAGCACCACCGAACTTCATTATCTAAATCTATAGCTACCCTAGATGGTATTGCCCTGGCCTCCAGCACTACTGTCAGAATCTAGGAGTCATTTTTGACCAGATCTATCCTTTAACGCCCACTTAAAACAAACCTCAAGAACAGCCTTTTCCATCTTCGTACATTGCCAAAATCAGGAACATCCTGTCTCAAAACGATGCTGAAAAACTAGTCCATGCATTCGTAACTTCCCGGCTGGACTACTGTAATTCTTTACTATCAGGCTGCTCAAATAGTCCCTCAAGACCCTCCAGCTGATCCGAATGCTGCAGCACGTGTTCTGACAAGAACTAACAAAGAGATCACATTTCTCCTGTATTAGCTTCTCTGCATTGGCTTCCTGTAAAATCCAGGATTGATTTAAAATCCTTCTCCTGACCTACAAAGCACTAAATGGTCAAGCACCATCATACATAGAAGAGCTTTTAGTACCTTATTGTCCCACTAGAGCACTGCGCTCCCAGAACTCAGAGCTACTTGTGGTTCCTAGAGTCTCTAAAAGTAGAATGGAGCCAGAGCCTTCAGCTACCAGGCTCCTCTCCTGTGGAACCACTCCCAACTTGGGTTCGGGGGCTGACACCGTCGCCACATTTAAGATAAACTGAAAACCATCATCTTTGATAAAGCTTATAGTTAGGGAGTGAGGAGTTGCAGCATAGTAGAGTAGAGTAGAGGGAGGCAGGAGTACAGCCCGTTCCGGCAGGGAGAGTACGAGCCCGGTCCAGGGCCCCCTCTCTTTAGCCTGCCTCTCTTAGTTATGCTATTATAACTCTAGACTGCTGTGGGAAGCTCCTTCCAAGGACACAATGAGCCGCTCCCTCTTCTCTCTTTTCACTTGTCTCCTTTTGTGTGCATCTTAGTCCCAGAAATGCCTGTTACTAACCTAGCTCTGGGGAGTTTTCTCCCCGGAGTCCCTTTGCTTCTTCTTCACCCAAACATCGCCTTGGAATTGGTGGCACCTACACCGGGTCCTGGGTGCAGCTGACGCTATGGACTTACTACACCCTGCTACGCTCTGCGTTTCCCCGCAGTGTCCGACTGCGTCCTGCCGCGTCCAACCGCGTCCACCCAGGCTGCTGTGCCACACTACACCCCGTAACGCCCTGCTGTGCCCTACTATGACATGAACTACTATGACTACCATTGTGATCACTGCTTCACTATCTTTATTATGACTATTATTGCCACCATTCACCACTCCCCCAACTGGTGCCGTCAGACACCGCCTACCAAGAGTCTGGGTCTGTCCGAGGTTTCTTCCTAACAAAAAAAAGGGAGTTTTTTCCTTGCCACTGTCGCATAGCTACTGCTAATGCTTGCTCTTGAGGCAACCACTGTACTAGTTCTGCTTCGTAACGTACAGAGTGTGGTCTAGACCTACGCTATCTGTAGTGGCTCGACGCGTCTCTCGTTATGATTGATCTAGATAAAATTGAATTGGACTTTGCAATTGATTGAATTATGACTTATGATGT
>NW_023396245.1:0-3183 GCF_008315115.2 Sander lucioperca
ACAATTTACCAGATAACTACTAATAGTTATGATATCAGTATCGGAATAGTGCCTAAATGCTGGTATCAGCAAGTACTGGAGTTTATTGCACCGATCCAATACGTAATTTAGCCAAGAAAGAAAATCTGCTTTAAAGTAGTTTAAATGTTCTTCTTCTGTTACACTCACTGTCAACTAGATACAAAAGTTCTATGGCATTCATGTTTGTGTATGATTACAAAAAGTTATCCTGAGTCACATACAACAATGAGAGCAATACTATCACATCAGTACAGGGATAGTACAGCTGTTAAAACATAATAACATGTAACACACACTGGTATGGGATCGGTACTTGGTATTGGCCAATACACAAGTTTGGGTATCGGAATCGGCAACATCTCTAAACTTAACAGCTTCTTCTGGAAAAGTACAAACACATTTTTCGCATAAGTAGAAATATCTCAGACCCGTTAAAAGATTTTTTAACTTGTAAACTAAAGTCCTTGTGAAAACTAGGAGGCAAAAAACAAAAAAAACAATCTGCATAGTAGACTTCTACTTTGAGCAAATTGACTCCATGAGCTTGTTTTTTAGGAATTGTCTGCCCATCCAGATTCATGAGAATCTTCTGCATCACTTCAAAAGTGCATTTCAGGTCTGCTGGGTAACTAGGGTTGGGTATCCTTTTAATTTCAACGATTCTCGATTCCGATTCTTTTAAGAGGCAGGGTCAAAAAGTTTAGGATATTTTAATGAGCTAGCTAACCAATGGTCTTTCTGAAGGAAATAGTCTGACCTTCTCCATCAATTTTAATTCTATGAACTTTTTATGAACTTTACTATGAATTTCTCACAGGGCTGTTTTCAACTACAATATAAATATCAAATCTATGAACTTGAATATAAATATTATAAATTATGAATATATTTTCACAGGGGTACACTTTCCTCAAGAGAGCTCTATTTTTGAAAACCTCATGAAAACACATTTACACATGAGTGTATGATGCTGCAGGTACTTAAACATGTTACCGTGCTCCCACTGATGGGCTAACCTGGTGCAGAATAGCAAATAAACAATAAGAAACAACTTGTAAAACCCAGTCCAGATTAGCAGCAGGTACAGTATAAAATCAGAAACAGTTCTTGTTTAGGAAAATGACCATATCTGCCTTCTCAGGCAGGATGGGTGAGCGTTCTGGACAGATAGTATCTCCTGCTGTGGAGAAAACACACAACACAGAGTCGTGGAGTCACCAGCCTGGCTAACGTTCGCAATCTCAGGTCGTAAATTGTCTATGAAAAAATAGGTGGGCTAATTTGTTAGCTGCCTCAATGTTGGTGCAAGACATTATTTATTGTATATGTATTGTTTTACTTACCGGATTCGGACTGCAGTGCAGTCACTGCGGTGCCAGGCTGGGGTCGGAGCCAGAGCCAGAGGAAGAGGCAGCGGAGGACGGTCGGCCCAGCGCGTCAAAGACGGGGCACACATTTATTTCTACTCCATGAACTCGGAGGTGCTTTATCATGTTCGACGTGCACCCTCCTATGCACGAAACAATCTTGTCGCAAATGTTGCATTTTGCCGAGATTTCGTTCTGTTTAGAAAAGTGAAGCCACACTTTGGACCGCCGACGCACGCTATCCATGTTCGACTCGCTTAGTTATGCCAACACTTCCGGTGGACGCTTCTTCGTTGGACCGAAAGAACGAGATCCAGGGTACAAGCGGCCGAAATGGGTTTCCTCAGGAGGGTGGCTGGCGTCTCCCTTAGAGATAGGGTGAGAAGCTCAGTCATCCGTGAGGAGCTCGGAGTAGAGCCGCTGCTCCTTTACGTTGAAAGGAGCCAGTTGAGGTGGTTCGGGCATCTGGTAAGGATGCCCCCTGGGCGCCTCCCTAGGGAGGTGTTCCAGGCACGTCCAGCTGGGAGGAGGCCTCGGGGAAGACCCAGGACTAGGTGGAGGGACGTCCAGCTGGGAGGAGGCCTCGGGGAAGACCCAGGACTAGGTGGAGGGACGTCCAGCTGGGAGGAGGCCTCGGGGAAGACCCAGGACTAGGTGGAGGGACGTCCAGCTGGGAGGAGGCCTCGGGGAAGACCCAGGACTAGGTGGAGGGACGTCCAGCTGGGAGGAGGCCTCGGGGAAGACCCAGGACTAGGTGGAGGGACGTCCAGCTGGGAGGAGGCCTCGGGGAAGACCCAGGACTAGGTGGAGGGACGTCCAGCTGGGAGGAGGCCTCGGGGAAGACCCAGGACTAGGTGGAGGGATTATATCTCCAACCTGGCCTGGGAACGCCTCGGGATCCCCCAGTCGGAGCTGGTTAATGTGGCTCGGGAAAGGGAAGTTTGGGGTCCCCTGCTGGAGCTGCTACCCCCGCGACCCGTTACCGGATAAGCGGAAGAAGATGGATGGCTTCTTCGTTGGTGTTCAGCGGTTTCTTCTTCCGGTCGGCGGACTGTGAATCGAAACTAGGAATCGAAATTTAAACTTTTGAACGATTCCGGGAAAATCGCAAAGCTAGTCCCGGTTCCAATCAATACTCGATACTCGATACCCAAGCCTATGGGTAACTCAGGTTCAGACAGGATATTAGTCCAGATAACAAAGCACAGGAGTCCCCATGTTTCCTAGCTCACTGAGGACCTCCACACCTTCCATCAGGACACCGATGTCCTCTGGGTTATCTTCAGGCTCCGCACCCTCCTTCAGTAGGACATACACCCCCATCACAGTTTGCTCCATGGAAACATTGGCCTCGAGGTCTGTGTTCTGTGGGATGTAATAGGTAAAATGTTTTATGTGTGCTTGAAGCTATGACGTCATCTCAGCTCTACACATAGATTAAAATGGTCAGTCCAAACTTACATACACACTAATAAAACACACTTAAGAATATTATAATTCATTTATACCAAGTCTGTTCTGAAAAAACGCAAATTCCTTTTACACACCTTAAATACCTCAAATTTATCACCAGGAATTTCTCCTCTGAATTTATCACACCAAGTAGGGATGTAACAATACACTCAACTCATGAATGGACGATTTAAAGTTCACAATACCTCACGATTTTTTTAATGGAATGAAATGACCTTTTATATAAATTGTGCAAAACAAGAGATGTGTCCTCTTTCCAAATGTGCAACTGAAATACTATTTATCTTAAATAAAAAAATTAAAATAAAGATTAAAGAAAGGC
>NW_023396246.1:0-3172 GCF_008315115.2 Sander lucioperca
ACGTGCGAAAGCGGAACCCGAAGATACGTGTGTGGGAGTTATAGGGCCATTTTTCTGCTATAGCGCCACCTAGTGGTGGAAGTGAGTCTATTTTTGAGCCTGAGGTCCTTGCAGAGTTTGGGACCATTACTGAAAATGCCAACCCCCCACCGTGTACGGTTTAGGCTGTAGTCGGAGTTTTAGGCGGGGAAGAATAATGAAAAACTAGAACTGCAAGCAGTTATGACGGGGCCCAAGCCACCCACGGCAGTCGCCCCCGACGCCCGGGGGAGCGTGCGAAAGCGGAACCCGAAGCCGGGGGGCGGGGAGGCAAACGTCGCTAAATATCGAGAGGCGCGAGCAGCGACGTCTGCGGTACGTCGCCGTTGCAAACGTAGCGGTCAACAGTTCACCTCCACGCGTATACGGACCACCTTTAAGAATTCTCTACAATAAACAAACTTCTTAACCCCTCTGACCGCGGGAGACAGCAGAGAAAAATGAGAGAGTGACCGAGAGGGTGGAGGGGGGAGGCAGGCGTGGTGGTTGAAGGAGCAGGGGAGGTGGTCAAGTTGTTGCAAATGTCATTTGTCATAGGCGCCGATTTATGTTTTCCTCCGTGGGTGCTTCGTGGAAAATGAAGCATCAATGCCACCGACGTAACCAATCACGCTATGACAGGTGCTCCACTTAGCACCAACTGCAATGTTTAATTGCACGGTATCGCCGCCTTTGAATGGTGTTGATTTTGGATTTAAAAAGTGAGAGAAAAGAGTTGCATTTGTCCACTGTGAAGGTTGTAGAAACTTTGTCAGGTGGGTTAAGAAGTTTGTTTATTGTAAAAAACCAAAGCAGCACGCAAAAATGAAAACCAAAACCTAACGGTAGGAGGCAAACATCAGTAAATATTGAGAAGTGTGAGCTGCAAGGTCTGTGGTATATTTCCATTGCAAATATCCCATTACAATTGAGTAAAAGGGCCAAAACTGGTCTACGTTGATTATAGCGCCCCCTAATGGCCGATCTTCGCCAAATTTGGTACAGCGCCTCAGAGCCGCATGCCGAACGAGCACCACAAGTTTCGTGGTGATTGCTTTTACCGTGGCAGAGATATTGCATATGCAAATTTCCCATTTAAATGCATTGAGTCATTGGCCAAAACAAATAAACGTTGCTTATAGCGCCCCCTAAAGGCCGATCTTCGCCAAATTTGGTACAGAGCATCATAGTGGCATGTTGAACAAGGATCCCAAGTTCCTTGCTGATAACTTTTAATTTGGCCGAGATATGATATGATACGTGTGTGGTAGCTAGCTATTTAAATTTGTTTGGTCGTCAAATGCGCATACTTTAACGTAGCAAAATTCCTTGAGTAACTTTTGGTCAGGTCCATCTGGAGATGCTACCTACCAGGTTTCGAGCTGATCCGTCGCACGGCCTAGGACGAGTTCGAAAAAGTTGGTTTTGCACATTGCACGATTTTGCGAAAAAGATTTTAAGCAAAAATGGGCGTGGCCTATATCATGTGATTCAGCTTGATTCAAGGAACACGTGAATATATGGTTTTCTAATGTGTGATGTGTAATGTGGGAGTTAAAGGCAAAAAACCATTATAGCGCCACCTAGTGGTCCACATGTGTACTTTTTGGTAGGTGTGGTCCATTACCCATTCTTTATCTACCCTGTAAATTTAAAGTTGTTCACATTAGTGTAAGTGGTGAATCTAGACTTGGGTCCCATTGGCCACGCCCACTTTGACCCCTCAGTACCCCACTCTAGACATGGCCTCAGGAGTGTCTCTAGATGGTACCCATCAAATTTTGTAAAAATCTAATTAGCCGTTCATGAGATATAAACTTTTTGTACTTGGAGCGCCCCCTAGTGACCAATTTTCGTAAAACGCATGGGGGACCTCCAGAGGGTCATGGCAAACAAGAATCTAAAGTTTGGCGTTGATAGCCTTCATTTTGGCTGAGATATGGCAAAGTTGGTGTTTTCATAGTTAGTTACACAAATTTGTTTGTGCGTAATATGCGCAATTTTTATCCTATAAAAAATCTTTTTATTAACTTTTTGTCAGGTCGGTCTGAAGATGCTACGGTCCAAGTTTCGTGCAGATCGGTCGCACGGTCTAGGAGGAGTTCGAAAAAGTAGGTTTTTGATAAATCGCGATTTTTCACGCATAAAAGTCTAGGCGGAAATGGGCGTGGCCTATATCACGTGATTCAGTTGGATCCAGGGAACACGTGGATATATGGATTTTAAATGTAAGGTGTACGGTTTGAGTTACAGAGATCCGGAGTAGAGATAGGGAGGATGTTGGTCCGAGGCTTGATGAGGTTGTTCATTGTGGAGAAGAGGGTTCTGGGGTTTTGACAGGGGTTGGTGAGGATGGTGGAGAGGTAGGCAGATTTGGCAGCATTGAGGTCGTCTTTGTAGGCAGTGAGGTGGAGTTTATAGGCTTCATGGTGGACTGTGAGAGCAGATTTTTTTGTCAGACGTTCAAGTTGGCGGCCAGTTTCATTTTCCGGAGTGCAGGTGTGTACCAGAGTGAAGAGGTGTTAAAAGTGACGTTTTCTGTTTTGAGGGGGGCCAGAGTGTTGAGGAAGGTAGACAAGGTGGAATTCAGGTGGTTTGTGAGATCATCAGGTGAGGTGAGGGTTGAGTCCAGGTGGAGAGTGATGGAGAGCAGGTCAGAGAGATGGTGGGGATCGATAGATTTAAGATTGCGGAAGGTGATTTTTCTGAGGAGGCGGGGGAGTGGGGTTGGAGAAGGGATGGTGAACCGTATGAGTTTGTGATCAGAGAGGGGAAAGAGGCATGGATGGAGGTCAGGCACCAGTTGGTTTGTGGAGCAGACCAGGTCGAGGATGTGTCCTTTTTCATGGGTGGGGAATGTGACATGTTGGGTGAGAGTGAAGTTGTCTAGTAAGATGGTGAATTCTGATGACAGCTTGCAGGTGGGGGAGTCCATGTGGATGTTTAAGTCACCGAGTAGCAGCAGACGTGGATAGAGAGATGAGGCTAGCGTGAGGAGTTCAGTAAAATCAGAGAGGAAGGAGGGATTTGGTTTAGGTGGCCGGTAAATGAGGATGACTGTCATGGAGGAAAGAGCTTTGAAGGCGAGACATTCAAATGATGATACTGAGGGGAGGGTGAGTTCTGTGATCTGGAAGTTCTGACTGAAAATAAC
>NW_023396247.1:0-3162 GCF_008315115.2 Sander lucioperca
TTCAATTCAATTTTATTTATAGTATCAAATCATAACAAGAGTTATCTCGAGACACTTTACAGATAGAGTAGGTCTAGACCAAACTCTGTACTTTACGAAGCCCCAACTATTACAGTGGTTGCCTCAAGAGCAAGCATTAGCAGTAGCTATTGCGACAGTGGCAAGGAAAAACTCCCTTTTTTTTGTTAGGAAGAAACCTCGGACAGACCCAGACTCTTGGTAGGCGGTGTCTGACGGCACCAGTTGGGGGAGTGGTGAATGGTGGCAATAATAGTCATAATAAAGATAGTGAAGCAGTGATCACAATGGTAGTCATAGTAGTTCATGTCATAGTAGGGCACAGCAGGGCGTTACGGGGTGTAGTGTGGCACAGCAGCCTGGGTGGACGCGGTTGGACGCGGCAGGACGCAGTCGGACACTGCGGGGAAACGCAGAGCGTAGCAGGGTGTAGTAAGTCCATAGCGTCAGCTGCACCCAGGACCCCGGTGTAGGTGCCACCCAATTCCAAGGCGATGTTCTGGGTGAAGAAGAAGCAAAGGGACTCCGGGGAGAAAACTCCCCAGAGCTAGGTTAGTAACAGGCATTTCTGGGACTAAGATGCACACAAAAGGAGACAAGTGAAAAGAGAGAAGAGGGAGCGGCTCATTGTGTCCTTGGAAGGAGCTTCCCACAGCAGTCTAGAGTTATAATAGTATAACTAAGAGAGGCAGGCTAAAGAGAGGGGCCCTGGACCGGGCTCGTACTCTCCCCTGCCGGAACGGGCTTGTACTTCCTGCCTCCCTCTACTCTACTCTACTATGCTGCAACTCCTCACTCCCTAACTATAAGCTTTATCAAAGATGATGGTTTTCAGTTTATTCTTAAATGTGGCGACGGTGTCAGCCCCCCGAACCCAAGTTGGGAGCTGGTTCCACAGGAGAGGAGCCTGGTAGCTGAAGGCTCTGGCTCCCATTCTACTTTTAGAGACTCTAGGAACCACAAGTAGCTCTGAGTTCTGGGAGCGTAGTGCTCTAGTGGGACAATAAGGTACTAAAAGCTCTTCTATGTATGATGGTGCTTGACCATTTAGTGCTTTGTAGGTCAGGAGAAGGATTTTAAATTCAATCCTGGATTTTACAGGAAGCCAATGCAGAGAAGCTAATACAGGAGAAATGTGATCTCTTTTGTTAGTTCTTGTCAGAACACGTGCTGCAGCATTCTGGATCAGCTGGAGGGTCTTGAGGGACTTATTTGAGCAGCCTGATAGTAAAGAATTACAGTAGTCCAGCCGGGAAGTTACGAATGCATGGACTAGTTTTTCAGCATCGTTTTGAGACAGGATGTTCCTGATTTTGGCAATGTTACGAAGATGGAAAAAGGCTGTTCTTGAGGTTTGTTTTAAGTGGGCGTTAAAGGATAGATCCTGGTCAAAAATGACTCCTAGATTTCTGACAGTAGTGCTGGAGGCCAGGGCAATACCATCTAGGGTAGCTATATATTTAGATAATGAAGTTCGGTGGTGCTTGGGTCCCAGCACAATAACTTCCGTTTTGTTTGAGTTCAACATCAGAAAATTGTGGGTCATCCAGGATTTTATATCTTTAATGCACGCTTGAAGTTTAGCTAACTGACCGCTTTCGTCTGGCTTGATTGACAGATATAATTGGGTGTCGTCTGCGTAACAGTGAAAGTTAATTGAGTGTTTCCTAATAATATTGCCTAGAGGAAGCATATATAAAGAGAATAGAATTGGTCCAGCACTGAGCCTTGAGGAACGCCATGGCTAACTTTAGCGTATTGGATGGTTTATCGTTAATATTAACAAATTGGGATCGCTCAGAAAAATAGGACTTAAACCAGCTTAGTGCGATTCCTTTAATGCCAACTAATGTTCCAGTCTCTGTAAGAGGATGGTATGGTCAATAGTGTCGAATGCAGCACTAAGATCTAATAAGACAAGTACGGAGACAAGTCCTTTGTCAGCAGCAGTTAGAAGGTCGTTAGTGATTTTCACCAGTGCCGTCTCTGTGCTATGATGCATTCTAAATCCTGACTGAAAGTCTTCAATAGACTATTTCTATGCAGAAAGTCACACAATTGATTAGCGACTACCTTCTCAAGGATTTTGGAGAGAAACGGGAGGTTAGATATAGGTCTATAGTTGGCTAAGACCTCAGGGTCGAGGGTGGGTTTTTTCAGAATAGGTTTATCACAGCTACTTTAAAAGACTGCGGTACGTGACCCGTTAATAAGACATATTGATCGTATCTAGTAATGTGGTGTTGACCACAGGTAGTGCTTTCTTTAAGTAGCTTCGTTGGAATGGGGTCTAAGAGACAGGTAGTTTGGCTTAGCTGAAGAGACCCTTAACATATAATTGTTGGAGTCTAAGGATAAAAGCCGTCTAAATAAGTATCAGGTCTTATCGTTCTCTCTAGCCCTCCTGCGCCCAATGGTGAGTCGTTGGAAGCTGTGGGCAGAAGTTGATGAATTTTTCTCATAATTGTTATAATTTTATCATTAAAAGGTCATGAAGTCATCACTGCTCAGAGCTATAGGAATAGATGGCTCATAGAGCTGTGACTATCTGTCAGCCTGGGCTACAGTGCTGAAAGAAACCTTGGTTTGTTCTTATTTCTTCTATTAGTGTTGAGTAATAGTCTGATCTGGCATTTCTGAGGGCCCTCCTATATTTTTTAGACTATCTGCCAATCCACACGAGATTCTCCAGTTTGGTGGAACCAGCCATTACTTTCAAGTTTCGTGAGATTTGTTTTAATTTGCGAGTTTGGGAGTTATACCAAGGTGCTAGTTCCTTCCTTCATCATCTTCTTTTGAGAGGAGCAAACCGAGTCTAAAGTAGTCCGTAGGCAGGCCGTAGCAGCAGTCTACAAGTTATCAGTGGTGAGGGACTAGAGTTAACAGTAACAGTCCTCTGTTATATTAAGGCATGACATGAGTTAAGTGCTGTTGGAATAGCTTCCTTAAATTTAGCTATAGCACTGTCGATAAGCACTAGTGTAGAAACTTTTATTTAATTTCGTATAGTCTGGTAGTAGGAGCTTCGAAAGTATAAAATGGTCTGCTACTAAAGGATTTCTCTTGCGGAAATTATATTAAATCGTCAATTTGTGCATATTCTCGCACAAGGTCGAGGGTTGTGGTTAACACAGTGCGTGGCCT
>NW_023396248.1:0-3156 GCF_008315115.2 Sander lucioperca
ACTATTAGAATACATGGAAAGAAGTTTGTACATGTAGATAGGCCAGGAAACGATACTAGCTATACTCCTTTAATATTATATGATATGACTTTTTTTATCTGAAATGTCAACATTTTTTATAGTTTAGTTTGGTCTGAAAATGTCATGTTTCATGTTGTGCGTGGACCCCAGGAAGAGTAGCTGATGTTCTGCCTCAGACATTGTGGGAATACAGTTCAATCAATCATGTTATCAATGTGCACATAATAGCCAGAAAAGAAATGCAGTACCGGGGGTAGCCAGGAGGGGCTGATGTGTTTCGGGGTTAGACTTTGGGGCTGGAGTTAAGTTTCAGGGCTGTGTCAGGAGGGATAGGGATGTTTATGCTCTGGAAGAAACTCATTGGCATACTGTGCTCTGATGGGTTGGAAGCAAGGCAAGGATTTATAATACAGCTCTGTGCCTTGCAGCATAATTGGAGGACTGCTGTCTTTCACGTTCATTCTCAGCATTGACAAGGTAATCTTGCTAGATTTTTCTGTTTAAAAAATATCTTGAATACAGTAAATGTTCTTTAGAGCTAATGAGAATCACAGCAGTTTCTGAGATGCATCCTTATCTTCCCCAGAATTACACAGTTTACATTTAGGGCGTTTCTAAGGATGTTGTCTTCACACTTTTAAAATGACACAGAGGAATCTATTGAAAGTACATTTTAAGTTCACAAAATAACCTGCTAACAGGAGAAAAAAAACAAAAAAACAGACACTGGCTTGATTTCATTTGCAAGACAGGCTTATTGTTTATTGTTATGTGTAGGCAGACAAAACTCACAGCTATAAACCATGAACACATACGATACTACATACATCAGTTACACGGCTGTCTGATCTTTCGTCTGTCTGTCACAGGCAAATGCAGTACCGGGGGTAGCCAGGGGGGGGTGTGGGGCTCATGTGTTTCGGGGTTAGTTTTTGGGGCTGGAGTTAGTTTCAGGGCTGTGTCAGGAGGGATAAGGATGTTTATGAATGAGGAATCTCTCTGGAAGAAACTCATTAGCATATTGTGCTCTGATTGGTTGTAATACAGGTGTCAGTCGTGGCTTCCTGCTTGCACTGGGGAAATTGAGCTCACTCTCAGCATTGCAAGGTAAACGGATTTTGATTTTAAATATCAAAATTAAAAGATATGCAGCTGCCACAAGACCAAAAAACAAACAAACAATACTTTAAATTTAATTCCATTTTTCTTGTGGAAAATAACTGCATGCTAGGATTGAATTTAAATTCATGTGTTGTGTGTGTGTGTGTGGTGTGGTGTGTGTCTCTGTGAGTGTGTGTGTGTCCATGTGTGTCTGTCTGTTTAATTGTGTGTGTCTGTGTGTGTGACATGTGGGTTTTATTTTTTTCTGTATTTATTATGTGTTAATGTCATATTACATTTCATTTTAGATTGTGTTAATGCAACAGACTTGAAAGGTCCTCAAATCCAAATGTCTCATGTAGTCCTACATATGAATGGCACTTAAAATGCATTTCAATTCCATTTTGCCGTATGTGGTCCTACACTGCACTCCAGCAGTCATATTGAAGTGAGAATAATATAGCATAGTTATGAAATGAACAATTAGAACAATCCATTTGAAAGAAGAAAGTCATACTTTTTAATGAAAATATACTGCAAAGTGACACAAAGTCACTTTTCAGTGTAGGCACAGAAAACTAATAGTTACAGTATAACCATAAATAGTACATCCAATGTTTCCCAAATAGTACATACAATATGTAGTTGAATTGGAAACACAGCACAGAGTAAAAATGCCAGGGATGATTGTCTCTTACCTGTATTTCTGATTCAACTAAGGATGTTTGTTTGTTCTTTTTTCTTTCTTCCAGAATAAAATGAAGTCACAAAAAAAACACGGTGCTGCGCTCCCCCACGTTCCACGAGCCCCTCCCCAGCACATCCTCCACCAGTCCCACAGTTTGGACGTCAACAGCAGCCGCTGAGGAGAGGTTTAAGACCCCCAGCGACCTCTGGGAGGAGAAGGAGGTCCTGAGAATGTTTAAAGAGAGGCTGCAAAGTGGTAAGTAAATCTCAAAAACATCAGTCCCCGTTACGTCCAACAGATTCTCACTCCCGTCGCGTAAAATACGGACGCTCGGTCAGGTGCCTTTGGCGTTGTTACTGACGCTAAAGTCTCCTTTAGCGTCTAAACGCGCTGGGTCGGGACTATCGGCGTCACTTTCGACGCGGTTAGGTTAAGGAAATGGTCGTGGGTGGGCTTAAGTTTCTGTGACGTGCGGGAAGAACGCGACGGTTGGGTTTAGGAAAAGAAGAATGGGACAGCAAAGGGCCGCAGGTCGAACTCAAAGCCAGACTATTAGAATACATGGAAAGAAGTTTGTACATGTATATAGGCCAGGAAACGATACTAGCTATACTCCTTTTAATATTGTATGATATGACTTTTTTATCTGAAAATGTCAACATTTTTTATAGTTTAGTTTGGTCTGAAAATGTCATGTTTCATGTTTTGCGTGGACCCCAGGAAGAGTAGCTGATGTTCTGCCTCAGACATTGGGGAATACAGTTCAATCAAATCCTGCTATCATCATGCACATCATAGCCAAAAAGAAATGTAGTACCGGGGGTAGCCAGGAGGGGCTCATGTGTTTCGGGGTTAGACTTTGGGGCTGGAGTTAAGTTTCAGGGCTGTGTCAGGAGGGTTAGTGGTGTTTATGAGTGAGGAATCTCTCTGGAAGAAACTCATTAGCATATTGTGCTCTGATTGGTTGTAATACAGGTGTCAGTCGTGGCTTCCTGCTTGCACTGGGGAAATTGAGCTCACTCTCAGCATTGCAAGGTAAACGGATTTTGATTTTAAATATCAAAATTAAAAGATATGCAGCTGCCACAAGACCAAAAAACAAACAAACAATACTTTAAATTTAATTCCATTTTCTTGTGGAAAATAACTGCATGCTAGGATTGAATTTAAATTCATGTGTGTGTGTGTGTGTGTGTGTGTGTGTGTGTGTGTGTGTGTGTGTCTCTGTGAGTGTGTGTGTGTCCATGTGTGTCTGTCTGTTTAATTGTGTGTGTCTGTGTGTGTGACATGTGGGTTTTATTTTTTTCTGTATTTATTATGTGTTAATGTCATATTACATTTCATTT
>NW_023396249.1:0-3133 GCF_008315115.2 Sander lucioperca
TGTCTCTGTCTGTCTCTCTCTGTCTCTCTGTCTCTGTCTCTCTGTCTCTGTTTCTCCCTGTCTCTGTCTCTCTCTGTCTCTCTATCTGTCTGTCTGTCTGTCTGTCTCTGTCTGTTTCTGTTTCTCCCTGTCTCTGTCTCTCTGTCTGTTTCTGTTTCTCCCTGTCTCTGTCTCTCTCTGTCTGTCCATGTCTCTCTGTTTGTTTCTCTCTGTCTCGGTCTGTCTGTCTCTGTCTGTTTGTCTGTTTCTGTTTCTTGTTTTTATTCCCTCTTCCGTACGTTTTTTGGCTCTCCGTAACTTCTACATACGTTGAGCTATTAAAACCATTCAACTTTTAAAATGTTCAGCTCTTTCAGCTAATGATGGGACTTCTTCAGCTTTTTTTCTACTATTTATACTTTTAAAATATTAAGCTTTTTAACACTTTTTTTTAACATTGAAGTCAATGAGATCATGCTTCAAATCCTTCAATTTTCTTCCGCTCCCACATTTTCAGCCCCTCCATACTTTCACCTACAGACGCCAAACAAACTTTAAAATGTTCACGAAATATTCAGGTATTAGGCTATGGCTTTTCAGTTTGATATCTTTTACAGTTTTTGTGAAAAAGCTGTTTAAGTTTAGTGATCATTTCAGGATTTTTCTGCGTTTCTAATGAGTGTGGACTGGTGTTGCGTCTGCCAGAGTGGCATGAGTCATCGGCTAGAGTGCAGCGCACGTAGAAAAAATCTTTGTCGCGCACTCCGCTACCAGATGACCTCTCATCGCACCGCAACCATATCTCTACTTGCTCATACCAAGTTTTACATACATCAAAACAGAGGTATTTTTGTCTAGGTGTTCAGCGCAATGTGTGCTCAGTTTGTCGCTATTATGCCTTATAGTTTGTCGCTGTTTTGGCTCTCGATGATCTCGATGACAGAGTTCCATGCCACATCGTGCCTTCCTCATTCGCTAGCTATGTACACTGAATGTCCTCGTCATCATTTTGCCATGCGAAACAGCATGAGCGAACGCATTCGCTTTTCTCTCCTCTATAATGCGCTTGTGTGTGTATAGCCACTGTTTTTAAGTTATCATCATAAATTCAATTAACATGAATACGTCTTGCACAATGCCTGTGTGTGGTCAAGATGTACATCAGTTTTCACGATAGCACTTATCGTTTCGCTAGTCTGATGGACTATTATTTGAGAGCATTTGCTCTGTGCCGTTGACTAGCTCTCCAGTGTGGGCACAGGTTGATCAGTTTCAGCAGGTGACTACCGATCGTTTTGTTACCTCGATTAAGAGATCAAGAGTATCTCATCCACAGTGACTTCGAATGGGTGTTTTCACTGTTCATATACGTTACCATGACACCATTCCTTTTCACAGTACAGTCTGCTATCTAAGAATACTACAGGCCGTATATGACAGTAGTCTAGCATCGTGTTAGTGTTCGCACGTGCTGTCGGACTGTCTCCTGTCTGCTCTCTGTCTGTTCTCGCTGTCTGTCTCTCTGTCTGTCTGTCTGTCTCGTCTGAGTTCTCTGTCTCTCTGTCTCATGTGCCCTCCATCTTCTGTCCTCGCTCTGTCTGTCTATGGCTCCCTCTCTCTGTCTGCTGTCGTCTGTCTGTCTGCTGTCTCTGTCTCCTCTCTCTGTCTCTCACTCTGTCTCTCTGTCCTGCGTCTCTGTCTCATCCTGTCGCTGTCTGTCTCGTTTCTGTTTCTCTCGGCTGTTCTGTCTGTCTCTCTGTCCTGTGTTGTTTTCTCTCTGTCTGTCACTGTCTGTCTCTGTCTCTCTCTGTCTAGTCTATAGCTCCTCGTCTGGCCTCTGTCTCTCTGTCTGGCGCTGTCTGTCTCTGTCCGTCGTCTCTCCTCTCTCTCTCTCTCTGTCTTTCTCTGTCTGTCCCATCTGTCCGCTCTCTGTACCTGATCTCTGTCTCTGTTTGTCCGTCAGTCGTCTGTCTCTCTCATCGTGCTGTTTGTTTCTCTCTCTCTGTCTGTCCTGATCTCTGTCTGTTTCTGTTTACTCTCCTGTCTCTGTCTCTCCTCTGTCTTGTCTCCTGTCACTCTCTGGTTGTTTCGCTCTGTCTCTGGTCTGTCTGCTCTGTACCTGGTTTGTCGGTTGTCTGTTTTTCCTTGTTTTTATTCCTATCTCTTTCCGTCACGTTTTTGGCTCTACCCTAACCTCTGCGAGTACGTTGAGTACTATAAAACGCTTCAACGTTTACAATGTTTCCAGCTCTTTTTGGTTCGTTTTTAAGTATATAAGCTTTGTTAACACCTGACTTTTTCTACTTATGTGATAGAGTCAATGAGTATCATGGTCTTCAAATCCGTTCAAATTTCTTCACTCCCAACATGTCAGCCCCTCCGATACTTTCACCTACAGTGTTTCTACATAAAGAATCGCTACGTTTCTCTGCCACTGTCCCTCGCACTCACTTAGCAGGTTGTGGTGATTAATGATCAAAGACAGGCTTTATAAGTGCTAAAGGAACATCTGTGATCTATACAGATGATAGTGTAGTGGATAGGGCACATGCCTTTGGCGTGGGAGATCCTGGTTCAAATCCCACTGGGGTACATCAGCCAATTTGTCCCTGATCAAGATGTCATTTCACTTTTTCAACTATTCTCACTACTTCAACTTCTTCTTACGGATTTACGCTATTAAACCAGTTTAGCTTTTCAACAATTCAGCTATTCATGTTTTATTTTGGCTCTCTCTTTTTCCTCTCCTCTCTTTCTCTCCTCTCTTCTCTCCTCTCCTTCTCTCCTTCTCTTTGTCCTCTCTTTCCTTTTGTTCAGCCCCATTATTTTTACCTATATATTTCACATCTCATATCAGCTAGATTGATGCTTTTTCATTCTATGCAGTGTCTGATAATAATACAAAGTATTTCTTCTTTCAGCCGTTTTAGGTAATTCATTTCAACTTTCATCTTTGACAGTATTACAGTTCAGCTTCAAGCTTTTCTAACAATGTATTTTAGCTCTTCACTTGGCTAATGCAGTTTAACTTCCAACTGTAACAATTTTCCTGATTTTTTAGCAGTGTAGTGCATTTGAGCTTTAAGATTTTTCGTACTATTTGTTTCATATTTCTGCATTTGTGAGTGATTATCGGTTAGAAAATATACTCAGA
>NW_023396250.1:0-3049 GCF_008315115.2 Sander lucioperca
TGTGTGTGCTTGTGTGTGTTGGCTGTGTGGTGTGTGTGTGTGTGTGTGTGGTTTGTGGTGTGGTGGTGGTGTTGGACTTCTCTCACCATGTATGCCTAATCTAACAGAGACTGTTATGTTAACTCTAGTCCCTCCCAACTTGATAATTTGTAGACGCTGCTACGGCCTGCCTACGGACTACTTTAGACTCGGTGCTCCTCTCAAAAGAAGATGATGAAGGAAAGGAAACTAGCACCTTGTTATAACTCCCAAACTCGCAAATTAAACCAATCTCACGAAAACTTGAAAGTACATGGCGTCCCACCAACTGGAAGAATCCGTGGGATTGGCAAGCAAGACTAGTCTCATTATAGGAGGGCCCTCAGAAATGCCAGATCAGACTATTACCAACACTATAGAAGAAAATAAGAACAACCCAAGTTTCTTTCAGCACTGTAGCCAGTGACAGATAGTCACAGCTCTATTGAGCCATCTATTCCTATAGCTCTGAGCAGTGATGACTTCATGACCTTTTTTAATGATTAAATTATAACAATTAGAGAAAAAATTCATCACCTTCTGCCCACAGCTTCCAACGACGCACCATTGGGGCGCAGAGGGCTAGAGAAACGATAAACCTGATACTTATTAGACGGCTTTTATCCTTTAGACCTTCAACAATAATGTTAAGGTCTCTTCACTAAGCCAACTACCTGTCTCTTAGACCCCATTCCACGAAGCTACTTAAGAGCACTACCCGTGTCAACACCACATTACTAGATACGATCATATGTCCTTATTAACGGGTCCGTACCGCAGTCTTTAAAGTAGCTGTGATAAACCTATTCTGAAAAAACCCACCCTCGACCCTGAGGTCTAGCCAACTATAGACCTATACTAACCTCGCCGTTTCTCTCCAAAATCTTGAGAGGTAGTCGCTAATCAATTGTGTGACTTTCTGCAAGAAATAGTCTATTTGAGACTTTCAGTCAGGATTTAGAATGCATCATAGCACAGAGACGGCACTGGTGAAAATCACTAACGACCTTCTAACTGCTGCTGAACAAAGGACTTGTCTCCGTACTTGTCTTATTAGATCATTAGTGCTGCATCGAACATTCGACCATACCATCCTCTTACGAGACTGAACCTTAGTTGGCATTAAAGGAATCGCACTAAGCTGGTTTAAGTCCTATTTTTCTGAGCGATCCCCATTTGTTAATATTAACGATAACCTCCAAATACGCTAAAGTTAGCATGGCGTTCCTCAAGGCTCAGTGCTTGGACCATCATTCTCTTTATATATGCTCCTCTAGGCACTATTATTAGGAACACTCAATTAACTTTCACTGTTACGCAGACGACACAATTATATTGTCAATCAAGCCAACGAAAGCGGTCAGTAGCTAAACTTCAAGCGGCATTAAAGATATAAAATCCTGGATGACCCACAATTTCTGATGTGGACCAAACAAACGGAAGTTATGTGTTGCTGGTACCAAGCACCACCCAGAACTTCATTATCTAATATATAGCTACCCTAGATGGTATTGCCCTGGCCTCCAGCACTACTGTCGAAATCTCAGGAGTCATATTTTGACCAGGATCTATCCTTTAACGCCCACTTAAAAACACACCGTCAGAACACCTTTTTCCATCTTCGTAACATTGCCAAAATCGAACATCCTGTCTCAAAACGACTGCTGAAAAACTAGTCCATGCATTCGTAACTTCCCGGCTGGACTACTGTAATTCTTTACTATCAGGCTGCTCAAATAAGTCCCTCAGACCCTCCAGCTGATCCAGAATGCTGCAGCCACGTGTTTCTGACAAGAACAACAAAAGAGATCACATTTCTCCTTATGTAGCTTCTCTGCATTGGCTTCCTGTACATCCAGGATTGAATTTAAATCCTTCTCCTGACCTACAAGCACTAATGGTCAGCACCATCATACATAGAAGAGCTTTTAGTACCTTATTGTCCCCCACTAAGCACTGCGCTCCCAGACACTCAGAGCTACTTGTGGTTCCTAGAGTCTCTAAAAGTAGAATCGGAGCAGAGCCTTCAGCTACATGCTCCTCTCCTGTGAATCTCCAACTGGTTCGCCTGACGACACCGTCGACCACATCTTAAGAATGAAAACTGAAAACCATCATCTTTGATAAAGCTTATAGTTAGGGAGCTGAGGAGTGCAGCCTAGTAGAGCTAGAGTACGAGCGCGGCAGCAAGTACAGCCGTTCCGGCATGGGGAGAGGACGAGTCCGGCCGTCCAGGCGCCCCCTCTCTGTTAGCCACGACTGCCTCTCTTAGTCTAGCTAGTATCTAACTCTAGACTGCTGTGGGACACGCTCTTCGCAAGGGACACAAGTGAGCCGCTCCGCATCTTCTCTCTTTTCACTTGTCTCCTTTGGTGCATCTTCGTCCCAGTAAATAGCCTGTACTACACCTACCGCTCTGGGGCAGTGTTCTCACCCGAGAGCCCTCTTGCGTCTTCTTTCACACACGAACATTCCGCCTTTGGATTGGGTGGCACCTACACCAGTGGGTCCTGTGGTGCAGACGGACGCTATGAGTGCTTACTACACCCTGCTTACGCTCTGCGGTTTCTCCGACAGTGTCACCGACTGCAGTCCTTGCCGCGTTCCATCAAACCGCGTCCACCCAGCGATCGGCTAGTGCCACACTACACCCGTACGCTGCTGTGCCTGCTATGACATGAACTACGATGACTACCATGTGATCACTGCTTCACTTCGTTATTATGACGATTCTTCCACATCACATTGAGCGTGCAACTAGGTGCCGTCAGACACCGCCTACCAAGAGTCTGGGTCTGTCCGAGTTGCTTCCCGTAACACAAAGGGAGTGGTTTCCGTTGCCATAACTGCTCGCAATAGCTCACTGCTAATGCTGGCTCTTCGAGGAACCACTGGTAATAGTGGGGCTTCGTAGTACTGTGCAGCAGTGGGTCTAGACGCGACTACGCTAGCTGGATAAAGTGTCTCGAGTATATCATCTTGTTATGACTTTGATACTATACTAATGAACTTGAATTCTGAATTGAATTGA
>NW_023396251.1:0-2979 GCF_008315115.2 Sander lucioperca
GGGGTTATATTACTACTGATCAGGTTGTGTATGTGGGTCTGGCAGCTGAGCTGTGATGTATTTGGACACTAAATCTAACACAGTCTGATCGTCGTCTTCGTCAAAAACAGGAGCACCATCAACCCATATGAGACAGTGTATGTGTGGACTTCCGCGATGCTGAAACTCAACTCGGTAAAAGAAGTCTACGACTCTGCCTAGGGGCTCTGCAGGAGATAAGAGCAAATTCCTGAATAATGCCTCAACACGCTTATCAAACATGCGCATTGCTGTCACAGGATTGCTTCGCAGTATGTCACACTTAGCTGACCAGTCAAGCCCTTCAAAATCGACATCTTCACCTTGCTGCCTTTTTATTGCCTCGATAACCTCAGGCCATCGCATTTCAGCTGCAGAAAACGTACAGAAGAATGTAGGAGTTCCCAACTGTCTGATCATGGCAAAAAGATCTCTTGTAGTTTTCTCCCAATAGGCTGGAGTTCCCCTTAAAGGCTGCATAAACCTCACGGCGTCTTTGTTTCGCACCAGTCTCTCCACCTCACGTTTATCTTGCAACATTCCCGAGGTAATATTTCTTCCATCCCTCGTAAACGGTTTACCTTTCCTGAGCTGTATTGTCATGCTCGATGTTGCCAAATGCATTTCTGTCACAAACTGTGCAAAGAACAAGAAGTTTGTGTCTCTGGCGAAACGATCATCAACACCAAAAAGCCTTATTTTGAAATACTTACTGGGTGTTAATTTAAGACGTCTCTCTTTCATCCAGTGTGTTCTGACCAGTCGGAAACTGTACAGGGAAAGCCATGGCCTCCAGTTTATGTGTTTTGAAAAAGCTGACAGGATTATTTTTTTCGGCAGGCGCAACGGAATAGATTCCTTCGCTGAAACATAAAATCTCCTCTGCCACGTCACAAGGCTGAAGGCATGATTCCAGAGCGAAACCACCGTTTGGCATGTCACCATGTTCGTCATCTCTCTGCTCATTTGGTTGTTCACCATCACATGACAACATGTCTATATCCTGTTCATTTTCAGGCTCATTTTCTGCCTCACACAGAGCATTACTCTCACACCTGTCAATTTCCATTAAATCAGTTTCATCATAATCATCTTCCTTCATTGTAGCATCCACATCATCATCTTCATCATCCTCATCAGGAAGTGTTGGACCACATAACTCAGCCTCATCTCTGATAGTTATGTCCTCATACTGTGGGTGTATCTGTTTGAGTTTATGCAGTGCACGCATGAGTTTAGACCATGTTACTGTCTGAAAAAGTTGGTGACCCTTATAACACAATCGTCTCTTCAGTTTTACTCTCATCACCTGAGACTCACTTCTCAGTCTGGGTAATGCTTCTACGGTTTCCTGTACCTCAGACGGGACACACACAACATTTCCTCTTATTAGTCTCTGGCGGCCTTTAGGAAGAGGAATAATCTTGGCAAATGCTATACATCTGGATGCGAGATGCCTTTCCAATATGTTGAGATCTGACAGCTCAGGTGGGATGTCAGCAAGCATTAAGTTGTTGGCTACAGCGAGAGCTGGCATAGCTCCATCTTTAAGATGATCATGACAGGTGTAACAAATCCACTCACTTCTTCTCTCATCAGGCACCTTGCAGTGTTCACAGCCTTCATCGCAAACATGCACATACTTCCCTGTCAAGCAGGCTGCAACTATGTGTGGATTTTTGACATAATTTGACCTTGTGCAGGGGCGGACTTGGTTTGGAAACGAGGCTTTATGGCAGACAGTGCAGACATAGGTGGGACCGGCCTTTATATGCGATCTGAAAAGAGATATGGCCTCTTTGATTAAAGAGTTGTCATTTTCTCTGTCACTCTCACATGTTTGTCGATTTATCCATTTTTATTTTATCCATTTTATTTGCACATCTCATTTTAAACATACTTCTAAACAGAAGGTTGTTCTTAAATCGTTCTCGCATTCTTTGTCTCATTAGTTGTCTGTGTCTATCTCTGAAAGCTTTGTCATTTGCATAACGCTGATTTATATAAGATTGCTGCCTCACTCTGAAGTCAACAAAGTTTCTGTAAAACGTTGTCATTCTTTGTCTTTTTTTCATTCTTAACTCAGGATTATCTCTGTATGAGCTTGACATTCTTTCTCTTTGTTTCAGTCTAAACTCAGGGTTATGTCTGTATGAGCTGTTCATTCTTTCTCTTTGTTTCATTCTAAACTCAGGGTTATCTCTGTATGAGCTGTTCATTCTTTGTCTTTTTTTCATTCTTAACTCAGGGTTATCTCTGTATGAGCTGTTCATTCTTTGTCTTTGTTTCATTCTAAACTCAGGATTATCTCTGTATGAGCTGTTCATTCTTTGTCTTTTTTTCATTCTTAACTCAGGGTTATCTCTGTATGAGCTGTTCATTCTTTCTCTTTGTTTCATTCTAAACTCAGGATTATCTCTGTATGAGCTTGACATTCTTTCTCTTTGTTTCATTCTAAACTCAGGGTTTTGTTGGTATTGGGCCGTTAAATAACATTTTTTTTTTGCTTTATATGTTTCATTTGAAGCATAGTTTGTCCTTTCTTTCCTTTTCTGATTCTCCTTTCTTTGTGATAGCTTTTCAGAGAGCAATAGCCTCCTCTTAATCTTTCTCCTTTGCTGTTTATTAATTTTTTTCAGTTTACATGAGACGTCATCACTGGCCACAGTATTTATTAATGGAACAGTCAAGTTTGACTTACTCTCAGTAGCATTGTGTGATGTAACAGAATTCACACTGAATTCAGTTGATGGTTCTGCTTCAGTTTGACATTCATCAGGCAATATGAAATGAACCTCTTTATGTTTCACAGACGGTACAGATGTGATGGTAGTGGACACTCCCTTTATGTTATCAGAGACATCTGTTAAATCAGTGTTTACCTTTGAAATAGTTGAGCTTGAATTATTCAGCGCAGCATCATGTGATGCGACACAATTTGAGCTGATCTGGCTAGACATT
>NW_023396252.1:0-2966 GCF_008315115.2 Sander lucioperca
CAATTCATTCAATCAATTTTATTTATAGTATCAAATATACGAGTACTGAGACATAGAGAGTAGGTCTAGACCAACTCTGTACTTTACGAAGCCCCAATATTACAGTGGTTGCCTCAAGAGCAAGCTTAGCAGTAGCTATTGGACAGTGGCAAGGAAAAACTCCTTTTTTTGTTAGGAAGAAACCTCGGACAGACCCAGACTCTTGGTAGGCGGTGTCTGACGGCACCAGTTGCAGTGGTGAATGGTGGCAATAATAGTCATAATAAAGATAGTGAAGCAGTGATCACAATGGTAGTCATAGTAGTCATGTCATAGTAGGGCACAGCAGGGCGTTACGGGGGTTGTAGTGTGGCACAGCAGCTGGGTGGACGCGGTTGGACGCGGCAGGACGCAGTCGGACACTGCGGGGAACGCAGAGCGTAGCAGGTGTTAGTAAGTCCATAGCGTCAGCTGCACCCAGGACCCCGGTGTAGGTGCACCCCAATTCCAAGGCGATGTGTCTGTGTGTGAAGAAGAAGCAAAGGGACTCCGGGGAGAAAACTCCCAGAGATAGGTTTAGTAACAGGCATTTCTGGGACTAAGATGCACACAAAGGAGACAAGTGAAAGAGAGAAGAGGAGCGGCTCATTGTGTCCTTGGAAGGAGCTTCCCACAGCAGTCTAGAGTTATAATAGCATAACTAAGAGAGGCAGCTAAGAGAGGGGCCCTGGACCGGGCTCGTACTCTCCCCTGCCGGAACGGCTTGTACTTCCTGCCTCCCTCTACTCTACTCTACTATGCTGCACTCCTCACTCCTAACTATAAGCTTTATCAAAGATGATGGTTTTCAGTTTATTCTTAAATGTGGCGACGGTGTCAGCCCGAACCCAAGTTGGGAGCTGGTTCCACAGGAGAGGAGCCTGGTAGCTGAAGGCTCTGGCTCCATTCTACTTTTAGAGACTCTAGGAACACAAGTAGCTCTGAGTTCTGGGAGCGCAGTGCTCTAGTGGGACAATAAGGTACTAAAAGCTCTTCTATGTATGATGGTGCTTGACCATTTAGTGCTTTGTAGGTCAGAGAGAGGATTTTAAATTCAATCCTGGATTTTACAGGAAGCCAATGCAGAGAAGCTATACAGGAGAAATGTGATCTCTTTTGTTAGTTCTTGTCAGAACACGTGCTGCAGCATTCTGGATCAGCTGGAGGGTCTTGAGGGACTTATTTGAGCAGCTGATAGTAAGAATTACAGTAGTCCCGCGGGAAGTTACGAATGCATGGACTAGTTTTTCAGCATCGTTTTGAGACAGGATGTTCCTGATTTTGGCAATGTTACGAAGATGGAAAAAGGCTGTCTTGAGGTTTGTTTTAAGTGGGCGTTTAAGGATAGATCCTGGTCAAAATGACTCCTAGATTTCTGACCGTAGTGCTGGAGGCCAGGGCAATACCTCTAGGGTAGCTATATATTAGATAATGAAGTTCGGTGGTGCTTGGGTCCAGCACATAACTTCCGTTTTGTTTGAGTTCAACATCAGAAAATTGTGGGTCATCCAGGATTTTATATCTTTACTGCACGCTTGAAGTTTAGCTAACTGACCGCTTTCGTCTGGCTTGATTGACAGATATAATTGGGTGTCGTCTGCGTAACAGTGAAGTTAATTGAGTGTTTCCTATAATATTGCCTAGAGGAGCATATATAAAGAGATAGAATTGGTCCCAAGCACTGAGCCTTGAGGAACGCCATGGCTAACTGTAGCGTATTTGGATGGTTTTATCGTTAATATTAACAAATTGGGATCGCTCAGAAAAATAGGACTTAACCAGCTTAGTGCGATTCCTTTAATGCCACTAAATGTTCCAGTCTCTGTAAGAGGATGGTATGGTCATAGTGTCGAATGCAGCACTAGATCTAATAAGACAAGTACGGAGACAAGTCCTTTGTCAGCAGCAGTTAGAAGGTCGTTAGTGATTTTCACCAGTGCCGTCTCTGTGCTATGATGCATTTAAATCCTGACTGAAAGTCTCAAATAGACTATTTCTATGCAGAAAGTCACACATTGATTAGCGACTACCTTCTCAAGGATTTTGGAGAGCAACGGGAGGTTAGATATAGGTCTATAGTTGGCTAAGACCTCAGGGTCGAGGGTGGGTTTTTTCAGAATAGGTTTATTATCACCGCTACTTTAAAAGACTGCGGTACGTGACCGTTAAGTAGGACCTATTGCGGAGCGTGTAGTCTAGTATGTGGTGGTGACCACGAGTAGTGCTTCTTTAAGTAGCTTCAGTAGGACGTGGGGTGTGTCTAAGGGACAGGTAGTTGGCGTAGCTGAAGAGACCCTAACATTATGGTTGAGGTACTAAGGATAAAAGCCTCTAAACTATAAGTTCCGGTCTTATCGTTCTCTCTAGCCTCATCCCTGCCCATGGTGAGTCGTTGAAGCTGGGGCAGAAGGTTGAGGAATTGTCTCTAATGTTATAGATTTTATCATGTAAAAAAGTCATGAAGTCAGCCATGTGGCGCAGAGCTATAGACTAGATGGCTCATGAGAGCTGTGAACTATGGCTGTCAGCCGGCTCCAGTCGATGAACGAAACCTTTGGGGTTGTTCTATTTCTTCTCGGAGTGTTGGGTACTCACGCGTCTGATCTGGCATTCTGAGGCCCTCTATAATTGTGTTTAGACTATCGGGCCAATCCCACACGAGTCATATTGACAGTTTGGGAACGCCAGCTACTTGCAAGTTCGTGAGATTGGTTTTATTTGCGAGTTGTGGGAGTATACCAAGGTGCTAGTTTCTTCCGTTCATCATCGTCTTTTTGAGAGGAGCCAAACGAGTCTAAAGTAGTCTCGTAGCAGGCCGTAGCAGCGCTACAAAGTTATCAAGTTGGGAGGGACTGAGAGTAACCGTACAGTCCTCTGTTATAATAAGGCCTGACATTGAGTTAAGTGCTGTTGGAATAGCTTCCTTAAATTTAGCTATAGCACTGTCA
>NW_023396253.1:10000-12500 GCF_008315115.2 Sander lucioperca
TTTCTAGAGCACGTCCTCAACGTCATCGTTCTCAGCCGCTCCCTCTGTTCACTGATTGGACCGCCAAATATTTGACCCGAGAAAACCTAAGAATATACCGCAAACCCAGACGGAGTACTGAAGGGAAATGAAAATTGAGCGGAACTACGTAGGAGGGCGGAGCCAGGCTACCGTAGTCGTGCTGTGATCACGAAAGATGCTTCCCATTGAAATACATTAGTTTAAAAAAAAGCAAAACGTGCTGACCACCACGAAAAAAATGTCATAAACGTGTACGTGTACACGAATCAGTTGATTAAAAGTTACGTGACCATTTCACAAACTGCCGTGAGACTGGGTTGAAATCCAGTCGGCACCCACGTATAAGGAAAGAATAGATTTGGGATGAAAGCATATCGTCCCAGCCCTTCTATTGAAAATATATATATATATATATAGATATATATATATTAGAGCTGCACCGATAGAGCGGCCGGTGACCGGAATTGGCCGGTTTTCACGTGCTGCATGACCGACGACCAGCAGGTCAGTCTGACATATGGTGATTTCATGTTGGTCAACGCTCCAATTAACTGACAACATAAGTTATACCAGTTACAGTTCTCAAGGACGCACGCACACACGGACGCCACGGCACGGACGCCACAGCACGGACGCCACAGCACGGACGCCACAGCACGGTCTCTTTTTCCTTTCTCTCAATTTCTCCGCCATGTGTATTCTCCACATGTAGGAACCTGGTGAATTAACCTGCAACATGTCAGCTGTTTGGGAATTCTTCAGCGTGTGTGCAGAAGATAACAAGTTTACAATATGCAACACCTGCAAGGAGAAAGTAGGGCGTGGAGGGACGACACCAAAAACCTAAATCACATTTCTTTAGTTGATATTGATGTGAAAAGAAGGAAATGGTTCTAACATTGCTCTTTAGATGTGTGTGAATGTCCCACACCAGGAGTAATTTATATAGTTCTATTTTATAGTGATCTATTATCTGTTCAACACATGTTCTATTAAAGAAAAGATAGAAAATAAATATGTGTGTGCTGTAAAGTGGTTAGAAAAAATGAAATCGGAATCGGCTAAAATCGGTATCAGCTGGTCTAACTCAAAGAAAATCAGAAATTGGAATCGGCCTAGAAAGTTGTAATCGGTACATCTCTAATACATATATATATATATATATATATATATATATATATATATATATATATATATATATATATATATATATAGTATATACAGTATATTACTAAACCCAGAGACATGTCTGCGTCTCCGTGCTGTAACTGTGCAGTGACCTGTGTTGTTGTTCCAGCTGATGACCTCCGTCTGGCTCTGCTGTCGGACGTAGAAGACGCGGTCTGCGTCCTTAGTGACGGCCACGTGGGCGCAGCCTGCCGGGACGTGGGCGGTGGGTTTGTGGCGTGTGTCGTAGTTTAGATTCCACAGGTGGATGTTGGCGGCGGCCGTCGAGGCTGAAACCACGAAGCGGTTGAACAGAAGAACAGACGTGACAGGAGTGTCTGAACCACACAGAGTGTCCAGCAACGCACCAGTGGTCACCGACCAGATCTGACAGAGAAAGTTCAGACAGAAGTACTTGTTTAAGATGTATGTTTGCGGTGAGATACAGGGCTTTTACTTTGAAACAGCTTGAGTACTGAAGCTTTTACTTTGAAATAGCAGGAAGGCTTTTACTTTGAAGAAACTTGAGCAGCTTTTATTTTGAAACATCTACTGTTTGTTTCTAAAGACTGTTACTCGTATGAGTTGGTCAGCAGCTCCGGAGGCGAGCAGCCGACTGTCTGATGAGACGCAGGCGGACAAAACGCTGTCGTCGTGTTGAAGGTCGAGGAATCCGTCCACAGAGTTTCTGTCGATGTTAAAGAGGCTCAGAGTCTCATCACTTCCTGCAGAGGACGCAAACGCAGTTACACCGGAAAACTTTTATACATGCACATAAGAATCACGGTCACTCTAAGGAATCAGGTTTCCATTCCTACAGAGATAGACCTTTTAGTTAAAGAGTAAGATCCTTTTAGTTTAACATGAAACAGCCCCGAAATCACCATCACCAAACTCCACCAGACTCCATGTAAATAATCAGTACTTTTAGCCTGTATAGAGCCAGCATATTTCCACCAGACTCCATGTAAATAATCAGGACTTTTAGCTTGTATAGAGCCAGCATATTTCCACCAGACTCCATGTAAATAATCAGGACTTTTAGCGTGTATAGAGCCAGCATATTTCCACCAGACTCCATGTAAATAATCAGGACTTTTAGCGTGTATAGAGTCAGCATATTTCCACCAGACTCCATGTAAATAATCAGGACTTTTAGCTTGTATAGAGCCAGCATATTTCCACCAGACTCCATGTAAATAATCAGGACTTTTAGCGTGTATAGAGCCAGCATATTTCCACCAGACTCCATGTAAATAATCAGGACTTTTAGCGTGTATAGAGCCAGCATATTTCCACCAGACTCCATGTA
>NW_023396253.1:17500-32500 GCF_008315115.2 Sander lucioperca
GCGCTAAAGGGACGGCAATACTGCCCTACAAAGCAAAAAGGCAGTAACTACGCACAGTGCAGAACTGAGAAAAATGACTTTAAAGTTATCCTGTCATCCAGCTAAGTAGTTGTAGGTAGATTATTGGACATGTGGCTGTTTTTGTTACTTTATATTAGCTTATTCTTTGTACATATCAATCCTCATATTTAATTTGATATTTTACCCCTATTTTGCAGTTACTGTATTCATGCTTTGTTTCACTGGGGCTTTTTGCAGTTACTTTACCAACGACTACCATTTTTCTCCAAAACGACACACATTTGAGATAAAATGTTTTGTCACATAACAAAGGATGCCTTGAATGTCATGAAAATGATAATAACTCATTTTTGACCAAAAATGCAGTTACTGCCTTTTTGTTTTGTAGGGCAGAATAGTCCCGACCAAGAGCGTTTACTTATAGCGCTAAAGGGACAGCAATAGTCCCAACCAAACACGTTTACTTACAGCGCTAAAGGGACGGCAATAGTCCCGACCAAGCGTGTTTACTTATAGCGCTAAAGGGACGGCAATAGTCCCGACCAAGCGTGTTTACTTATAGCGCTAAAGGGACGGTAATAGTCCCGACCAAGCGTGTTTACTTACAGCGCTAAAGGGACGTCAATAGTCCCGACCAAGCGTGTTTACTTACAGCGCTAAAGGGACGTCAATAGTCCCGACCAAGCGTGTTTACTTACAGCGCTAAAGGGACGTCAATAGTCCCGACCAAGCGTGTTTACTTACAGCGCTAAAGGGACGGTAATAGTCCCGACCAAGCGTGTTTACTTACAGCGCTAAAGGGACGTCAATAGTCCCGACCAAGCGCGTTTACTTACAGCGCTAAAGGGACGTCAATAGTCCCGACCAAGCGTGTTTACTTACAGCGCTAAAGGGACGTCAATAGTCCCGACCAAGCGTGTTTACTTACAGCGCTAAAGGGACGTCAATAGTCCCGACCAAGCGCGTTTACTTACAGCGCTAAAGGGACGGTAATAGTCCCGACCAAGCGTGTTTACTTACAGCGCTAAAGGGACGTCAATAGTCCCGACCAAGCGCGTTTACTTACAGCGCTAAAGGGACGGTAATAGTCCCGACCAAGCGTGTTTACTTACAGCGCTAAAGGGACGGTAATAGTCCCGACCAAGCGTGTTTACTTACAGCGCTAAAGGGACGTCAATAGTCCCGACCAAGCGCGTTTACTTACAGCGCTAAAGGGACGGTAATAGTCCCGACCAAGCGTGTTTACTTACAGCGCTAAAGGGACGTCAATAGTCCCGACCAAGCGCGTTTACTTACAGCGCTAAAGGGACGGTAATAGTCCCGACCAAGCGTGTTTACTTACAGCGCTAAAGGGACGGTAATAGTCCCGACCAAGCGTGTTTACTTACAGCGCTAAAGGGACGTCAATAGTCCCGACCAAGCGTGTTTACTTACAGCGCTAAAGGGACGTCAATAGTCCCGACCAAGCACGTTTACTTACAGCGCTAAAGGGACGGTAATAGTCCCGACCAAGCGTGTTTACTTACAGCGCTAAAGGGACGTCAATAGTCCCGACCAAGCGCGTTTACTTACAGCGCTAAAGGGACGGTAATAGTCCCGACCAAGCGTGTTTACTTACAGCGCTAAAGGGACGTCAATAGTCCCGACCAAGCGCGTTTACTTACAGCGTTAAAGGGACGTCAATAGTCCCGACCAAGCACGTTTACTTACAGCGCTAAAGGAGACTTTTAGCGTCAATAAGAACGACAAAGTCACCTGACGAAGCGTCCAGATTTTACGAGATGGGCGTGAGAACGTGTTGTCATGATACAATGACGCCCCAACGGGCAAGTAGGTTGTTATATTTAATTGCCCGACGGAGCGTTTTACTTTCCCCGGGCCATCGGGCATTGCCTGGTCCTACCAGACTCTCGTACAAAAAATGAAAATTTAGCGGAAGTACGTAGGAGGGCGGAGCCAGGCTACATCGGGCAACCCTTTATTGTTGAACCCTGTATAAGGACCTACATGTGGTACCAGTGGTAGTTACCTAATAATGTCATATTATTACTGTGTAAATACCAGGTAAATACTTTGTAGTTAGGGGACTGTAAAAGGAAAGGTATTACCTGTGTCCTGGTGTAAACAAAGATCAGCTGATCAGACAGGTGGAGGTGTACGGAGGAAGGGGCGGAGTCAACAGGCAGGGCCTCCTGGATGCAGAGCAGCTGTTGGCCGTCCGTCAGGCTCCACCTCCTCAGAGAGCCGTCAGCAGCCAATGAGAGGCAGTGGGCGGAGTTGTCCGTCACTTTGACCGACAAAACCGCACCTACACACGGATTAAAAGGGGGGAGGGGGGGAGAAAATCAATTCACGTATGTATCTTTTTTTTTGGGACCATTTTTAAAATCAATTTTCCCTAAAATCAATATTTTTAGGGCCCGAGCGCTGACTTATTATTACGTGCAATGAATTGCCTTTTTGAGGGGCTTAACATAGTCAAAAGCTCTTGGCGGTCGCATCAGATATTCTAATGGTTTCGTAAATAGTCGTTAAAAAATGGCTCGCTAGCGGCCCCTACAAAAGAAATTGAACCCCTGCAGTATGTTTAACATAGATTTATGAAACGTGGTACACATATGTAGCATGTCAAGACGTACAAAAAAGCTCATTGGAGATATACCCTAAACCCAACATGAAGTCCGCCATTTTTAATTGATTGTACGAAATTAGTGCGATTTTGGCCATTTCCACGTCGTACTTTAACTAACTACTCCTAGACATTTCATCCGATCGACTTCAAATTTGGTCTGTGCCATCTTAAGACCATAAAGATGAAAAGTTATTAAAAGAAAAAGTTTTCGTCATAGGGCGTGGCCGTGGCGGGGCGGCCATTTTGTGCATTTCGCCATCGAAACAGGAAGTGGGTTAGCTTTAGTGTACATTGTCCAATTGGCTCGAAACTTTTCGGGATTCATAAGAGTTCAACCATGAGGACATCTACAGGCCGATATTGGCTCAAAGCCATAGCGCCCCCTAGTGGCAACAGGAAGTAGGCCTAAAAGTCAAGGTGCTATACTTTTAACGAACTCCTCCTAGAGATTTCACCTGATCAACTTCAAATGTGGTTTTTGCTATCTGAACACCTTAACGATGAAAATTTATTGAAAGCTTGAGTGTTTGTCCAACGGTGTGGGAATAAAAACAATCAGTTTTTAGAAATGCCTCACGATATAATAGCTGTGGAAACCGTTCCCTCATTCCCTCCCTCACTATTCCCTACATATTGTTTATTAAATAAACTGTGAACTATATAGGGACCGACCAAACCAGATTTCGGCACTCACTGAAAACACATCGTTGCGTGACTTGCGTCAGGAGATGCGCCGGTTGTTTGTGTGACAGATGCGGGCGCGCCCAGCATCATGTAAACACACCCAAAGAATAATACTTCTAATACGTCCCTGAAACTAACCGAGCACCCAGGAGGAAAGTAAAAGGTTTTATATTATATATGTTCCATGTTACATTTCCACTGTTTAGAAACGAAAGTCAGCTCCATTTTTCCTTTTCAGACTGACCCATGTGTCCCAGCAGCGAGTGTAGGAGCTGCTGGTCAGCGAGGCTCCAGACCGCCACCACGCCGTCGTCTGAACCTGCAACCAGAAGCTCCGCCTCCACGCTGACGTCCACACAGAGCACACCTGGAGACACGGACACAGGTGAGATCGCTGCTGCTGCACCTGTCGCATAATATATATATATATATATATATATATATATATATATATATATATATATATACATACACACACACACACACACACACACAGACACACACACAAACAGACAGACAGACACACACACACTATGTTTCCATCCACACGTTTTCACATATATATATATATATCAATTGATATTGAATGAAAAATGGCGTCAACAGTCAAAACAGTCAAATTTGATTAAATTTAATGAGCTTCGACACAAAGTTTATACGTTCAATCTCATCGGATTTTCTCTTAATAACAGCTTATCCCAGAATGCATCAGTTGTGCAGCCAGACTACTTTCAGAGTAACGTTGTGATGTTTCTGACCTCCCTGCAGCCCACTCAGCGTGTGTTGCAGCGCCCCCCCTGGCGGCAGCAGGAAGCTGCACTTGGGAACAAGGCTCGGATCGGGACACGTCAGTAACCACTCCTCACAATGGCTGCACAGCCGGCCAATCACAGAAGGGAAGGCCGTGGCCAAGGAGCAGAGTCTGGCCAACAGCTCGGTGTAGAACAGAGACATGTCTGGAACCAGAAACAACAACTGTTTACTGCGTTAGTTGACTTTCTCTCTGTCTGTCTGTCTGTCTGTCTGTCTGTCTGTCTGTGTCTCTCTGTCGTTGGCTCTCTGTCTGTCTCTCTGTCTGTCTGTCTGTCTGTCTGTCTGTCTGTGTCTCTCTGTCGTTGGCTCTCTCTGTCTCTCTGTCTGTCTGTCTGTGTCTCTCTGTCTTTGTCTCTCTGTCTGTCTCTCTGTCTGTCTGTCTGTCTGTCTGTGTCTCTCTGTCGTTGTCTCTCTGTCTGTCTGTCTGTCTGTCTGTCTGTCTGTCTGTCTGTCTGTCTGTGTCTCTCTGTCGTTGGCTCTCTGTCTGTCTCTCTGTCTGTCTCTCTGTCTGTCTGTCTGTGTCTCTCTGTCGTTGGCTCTCTCTGTCTGTCTGTCTGTCTGTCTGTCTGTCTGTCTGTCTGTCTGTGTCTCTCTGTCTGTCTGTCTCTATCTCTGTCTTTGTCTGTCTCTCTGTCTGTCTGTCTCTATCTCTGTCTTTGTCTCTCTGTCTGTCTCTCTGTCTCTCTGTCTGTCTGTGTCTCTCTGTCTCTGTCTGTCTGTCTTTGTCTGTCTGTCTTTGTCTCTCTGTCTGTCTGTGTCTCTCTGTCTCTCTGTCTCTATCTCTGTCTTTGTCTGTCTCTCTGTCTGTCTGTCTCTATCTCTGTCTTTGTCTCTCTGTCTGTCTCTCTGTCTCTCTGTCTGTCTGTGTCTCTCTGTCTCTGTCTGTCTGTCTGTGTCTCTCTGTCGTTGTCTCTCCGTCTGTCTGTCTGTCTGTCTGTCTGTCTGTCTGTCTGTCTGTCTGTATCTCTGTCTGTGTCTCTGTCTGTCTCTCTGTCTGTCTGTCTGTCTGTCTGTGTCTCTCTGTCTTTGTCTCTCTGTCTGTCTGTCTCTATCTCTGTCTTTGTCTGTCTGTCTGTCTCTCTGTCTGTCTGTCTGTATCTCTCTGTCTGTGTCTCTGTCTGTCTCTCTGTCTTTCTTTCATCTTTCTTTCTTTCTAAGTGTCGCTTTTTGTTCAATCTTTTTGAAAATAATCGTAATAGTTGGACAGTACACATATAGTTGGACAGGAATAAATAAATAATCATATACTGTGTAATAATTTCAAGAGATGCCTATCAAGGGAAATCAGGTTCTTAATAGCCACAGTAATAAAATAATCCCTAAGCACGTCTAGTTCTCAACATAGGTAGCCTAAAACGGCGACCTGAGGGGAGCAGATTAAACTCCCCAAAGAGTGGGTGATCAGGGCAGTTTAAAGCGTAACTCTCGCCAAAATGCAACCTAGGGTGTTTTTGTGAATGTACCCGAGTCAAACTTTCATTTAAAAGCATATTTAGGACGGAAGCGCCACTTTTAAGATGTACCGTATTCTCGTTTTTCGTTCATGGCATTTTGAATGGGAGAGCTAGGGACACTTTTTTGCTAGCCTCAAAATAGCTATTTTTAAAACACTAAGAAGGCTCAACTAGCCTGGTTGACACGGAAAGGTTCATTGACAGTTCATTTCCAAAGGGGCGTCACCAATGGACGCCGCTCAAATGCCTCTGGGCGCATTGGATAGTCCTTCAACCAATCAGACCAACGATCCGGGTGACGCTGCGTCATGTTGAATGTAAACAAAAAGCCGCTTGCCACTGCTGCGCTGCCGTCGGCGCGTAAAGCCCGCCTCAACGGTTGTTATTGGTGTAAAGCCCGCCTCAACGGTTGTGATTGGTGTAGAGCCCGCCTCAACGGTTGTGATTGGTGTAAAGCCCGCCTCAACGGTTGTGATTGGTGTAAAGCCCGCCTCAACGGTTGTGATTGGTGTAAAGCCCGCCTCAACGGTTGTGATTGGTGTAGAGCCCGCCTCAACGGTTGTGATTGGTGTAGAGCCCGCCTCAACGGTTGTGATTGGTGTAAAGCCCGCCTCAACGGTTGTGATTGGTGTAAAGCCCGCCTCAACGGTTGTGATTGGTGTAGAGCCCGCCTCAACGGTTGTGATTGGTGTAGAGCCCGCCTCAACAGTTGTGATTGGTGTAGAGCCCGCCTTAACGGTTGTGATTGGTGTAGAGCCCGCCTCAACAGTTGTGATTGGTGTAGAGCCCGCCTTAACGGTTGTGATTGGTGTAGAGCCCGCCTCAACAGTTGTGATTGGTGTAAAGCCCGCCTCAACGGTTGTGATTGGTGCCTCGATTTTGGGGACATTGGAAATGGGCTTGAATGGGCTCTTGGCCAGACTGACTTGCAGAGCAAATCTCAAATTTGCCGGAAGTTCGTCAGGGTTTACCCAGGCTAAGGCTCGACACAACATGAGACTTTGCGCCAAGTATCACCAGGGGCTCTACACCTTAACGAAAGCATTGACAACATTGTTTGTGTTCACAGAGTTTACTAAAAAGAAAGGTTTTCAACAACTCACCGTAGCTCTTGTTGTTTCCGACCAAAGCCATTTTATCAGTCAAAAACCACTGATTTCCGAATGCAACGTAACAGGGAGGAGAGTAAAGATGGAAAGCTCCTAAAGCTTAGTTCCATATAAATTCACAGATTATTTCTTGTTTTGTCGTTATTGAAAAACAATATTGACCTCGTAGTTGAAAAAGGAGCCTCATATGGAGTCCGTTCATTCGCATTCGGATATCGACTTGTTTTGACTGCCGAGGTGGTAGCAGCCGGAAACAACCAGAGCTACGGTGAGTTGTTGAAAACCTTTCTTTTTAGTAAACTCTGTGAACACAAACAATGTTGTCAATGCTTTCGTTAAGGTGTAGAGCCCCTGGTGATACAACCCGGTCCCACGGCAGTTTGTGTAAATGTCACGTTATTTTTAATCTATCAATACGTGTTCACGGAGATGTTTTTCTAATTTTTTTTGTGGTGGCCAGCATGAAATACCCTACGGGGAAAGGACGCCTCATATGCCGGGAGACGGCCGCAAGGTGGCCGCTGGAGACGCGACTACGGGGAAAGGACGCCTCACACGCCGGGAGACGGCCGCGGGGGACGCGCGACAATAACGGGATGGCGGAGGTTGGGTTTAGGAAAAACACTACAGGGAAAGGACGCCTCACACGCCGGGAGACGGCCGAAAAGGACGCCTCATATGCTGGGAGGTGGCCGCGACTACGGGGAAAGGACGCCTCATACTCCGGGAGACGGCCGCTGGGGACGCGCAACAATAACGGGACGGTTGTGATTAGGAAGACTACGGGAAACTAAATGCCACACGCAGGACGCGATCCCCGCTCGCCCGGGTGAAAGTCCTGTATTGTTGGACCCATCCACCCCCCCGACCAGCCTCCCTACACGGATTTTCGGCTTTTCATTCTACTCCCTACCATTTTCATGCTGTGGCCACGAAATATGCCTCCCATTGAAATACATTACTTCACATTTTCATGCTGGCCACCACGTAAAAAACGAGAAAAACGTCCCCGTGAACACGAATCAATAGATTAAATAACGTGACCATTTCACGAACTGCCGTGAGACCGGGCTGGTGATACTGGGAGCAAAGTCTCATGTTGTGTCGAGCCTTCTTAGTGGTTTAAAAATAGCTATTTTGAGGCTAGCATAGAAGTGTCCCTAGCACTCCCACTCAAAAGGCCATTTGACCAAAAAACGAAAATACGGTCAATCTTAAAAGTGGCGATTCTGTCCTAAATATGCTTTTAAACGAAAGTTTGACTCAGGTACATTCACAAAAAGACCCTAGGTTGCATTTTGGCGAGAGTTACGCTTTAATGTGACTGTGAGTAACTGACCCAAGTGAGTGTCTAGCAGGTCCAGACTGGGTTCGATGAGGACTAGGGCGTCTCGGAGCAGACTGGTCTCGATGCAGACCATGTACTGGGTGCACTGGTCCAGGTCCTGGATCACACTGGACACGCCGCACACCCGGCTCTTACAGAACAGCCACTCAGCGCTGCCTGCATGGGAACATTAATATTCATTCATTCATCCTCTGTCCATCTGTCTTTTCATTCAGTCATCCTCTGAAGTGGTTTGTAGAAGAAAGAGAGTTCAGAGAGCGAGGTAGGGTTGATAGAGAGAGAGAGATGGAGGGAGGGAGGGAGGGAGGGAGGAGAGAAAGAAAGGAAGGAGACAGAAAGTATTAAGAGGAAGAAAGAAGAGAGTTCAGATATGAGGTAGATCATTGATAGAGAAAGAGAGAGATGGTGACGGGGGGGAGTAAAAAAGAGGGGCATTTAAACAGTAGATACAGTATAGTCTGTATCTAAAGTAGGGCTTTGACTTTTGCCCCAAAATCATATTCGAAGTTCGTTTGTTTATTAATATTAATATTTGAATTTTATTAATAATATTTTGACCATTAAATGCCTTCAGTAAGACCTATATTGGTATAAGTTGTATATGTTCTGTCCACCAGAGGGCAGTGTATCAGTCCATCAGTAGTCAATAGGCAGGCAAGTATGTTTTCAGAAGAAAAACAAACAAACTGCTGCCATTGTTTGTTTTTTTTTATTAAAAGTCAGATTAAACAATATGCTTTCGACAGGAATTTCGGAGCTTTCACCGTAGACTACGTAAGTTTTCTGATGTTCATACTTCTGCGCTGGTGTGTGCATCGAGCCGGCGTGTGTGTGTGTGTGTGTGTGTGTGTGTGTGTGTGTGTGTGTGTGTGTGTGTGTGTGTGTGTGTGTGTGTGTGTGTGTGTGTGTGTGTGTGGGGGGAGTGTGTGTGTGTGTGTGTGTGTGTGGGGAGTGTGTGTGTGTGTGTGTGTGTGTGTGTGTGTGTGTGTGTGTGTGTGTGTGGGGAGTGTGGGGAGTGTGTGTGTGTGTGTGTCTGTGTGTGTGTGTGTGTGTGTGTGTGTGTGTGTGGGGGGGGGGAGTGTGTGTGTGTGTGTGTGGGGAGTGTGTGTGTGTGTGTGTGTGTGTGTGTGTGTGTGTGTGTAGTGTGTGTGTGTGTGTGTGTAGTGTGTGTGTGTAGTGTGTGTGTGTGTAGTGTGTGTGTAGTGTGTGTGTGTGTGTGGGTGTGTGTGTGTGTGTGGTGTGTGTGTGTGTGTGTGTGTGTGTGTGTGGGGTGGGGGGAGTGTGGGGGTGTGTGTGTGTGTGTGTGTGTGTGTGTGTGTGTGTGTGTGTGTGTGTGTGTGTGTGTGTGTGTGTGTGTGTGTGTGTGTGTGTGTGTGTGTGTGTGTGTGTTCTTGTTTAACTATATTCGTGGGGTCCAAAAAAACGGGAATATAGTATACTTGTGGGGTCCGGACAGCTTTGTGGGGCCAAAATTGTTATGGGTTGGTGTGTTTTATCTTATTTTGGTGGTCTGTTTCTGTTCTGTATTTTGCTCAGTTTCCTGTTTTATTTTGATAGTTTGGTGTTCTGTCTTGTCTAGTCTGCTTTTACTTTATGTCTTGTGTTTTCCCGCCTCTTTTGATTGTACTGCCCAGCCCTAATGTGGTTCACCTGTTTCCCAGCCTTGTGTCACCTGTCTTGTGTTTCCTCGTTACCCTGTGTATTTAGTCTTGGTGTTCCCCTTGTCCTGTGTCAGATCATTGTTGGTGTTTGTGTTCTTCCCAGTCAGTTTGTGTCTGTTCCCAGCGTTTTGCATCTAGTTTACCAGGTTTGGATTCTTCCCTTTGTTCTCTCTGTGTTCCATTTAGTTTGCTGTTAGTTTGTTCCTCTTGTTTTCATTATTTTTGGACTTTAGTTTTTGCCTGCTCCCTTTGGATTCCTTTTGGTTTTTTTTTGTCTGCCTCATTTTTTGGATCTCCTGGTTTTTTTTTGTGTTTTAATAAACTCTTGAGCTCAATCCTTCCCCTGCCTGCCTACCTGCTTGCCTTGCCTCTGCATTTGGGTCCACCTATTTCCCCCTGAACACAACAAAAATGCTGGACCCCACAAGTTTGAAGGTATGTTTGAGGGTTAAGACTTGGTTTTAGGATTAGGGTTAGAATTAGGTTATGGTTAGGGTGAGGGTAAGGGTTAAGGTTAGGCATTTAGTGGTGATGGTTAAGGTTAGGGTAAGGGGCTAGGGAATGCATTATGTCAATGACGGGTCCCCACAAAGTAAGTGTGTGTGTGGTGAGAGAGTGACGGTGATTACCGGTATCTTCAGAGTGAGTAGTGACTCCAGAGTCATTGTAAGAGAAACTAAGTGTCTCCCCTGTTCTTTCTGACCTCGGTGGGAAATTATATTCGAATAACGAAGTTCGGAGTCAAAGCCCTAATGTAAAGATGGACAATGTGTCTCCTGTTCTCTGAAGTCAAAACCTCGCGGATACGGGCGCTGCCATCCTGTAATTTTAGAGCCAGAGTCTGTACAGTATAGTGATTGGACGGTGGAGCGCGATATCAAAGTCCCGCCCACACACCCACCCACCCGACCAATCACGAGTCAATCCGAGCTGTCAATCATGATGTTTCAGCTCGTTATTATAGCATCAAATAACTAATAAAAAACCAAACTGATCAGAAAAATGAACAATTTTATGAACCATACTTTAAATTCAAATCACACAAAGTGACAAAAAAAATTACTTTTTTTTAATGTATTTATTTCTTCAAACTTTTTTAATACTAACCAATATTAATACTGAGCCTGTTCCCACGTCTTACCGATGACTTCTTGTTGCAGCTCGTCCCACAGACCGGCGCGCAGCAGATGATACGGCAGCTCCTGGAGCTTCCTGACGTTGGCCAATCCTGGAGCAAACCACAGCGGCTGGGGCGGGACCTGTGACCCCATTCAGCCAATCGGAACACATGAATGAACAGACAGGTTAACTTCCACAGTAAGACTACACTAACGTGTGTGTGTGTGTGTGTGTGTCTTTTTTGCAATGCGCAAAAAAGAGCAATTAGGATAATAAATCACATTGGGTATTATAAGCACACCAATCATTTGTGTTTTAATTCACATTTGCTGAAATTTATGGACATTGTTACATTCAAAACTGCACAATTGATGTTTAAAGTTAAAGAAAATAATTTACCATGTAACATACGTGCAATGTTTAATGAAAGAGACGGGGGATATCATCTAAGAGGTCATTGTATGTTCAAGCAACCTCTTGTGTGAACTACTGTTAAAAGCATGTGCGTTTCAGTGTGTGGGGTGACCTTATGGGATGGACTGAACAATAACATCAAACATAATATCATTCAGTTCAAAAATAGATCAAAGACATCATTACTTGACCAATACAGAAAAGAATAAACTGAAACATAGGATTGGAATTTGTAATTTAAAGGTATTGTTGTATATTATTGTATTGTTGTAAGTTATTGTAAGACCGAAAGCTTGTATGCTGTATTTGCATATCTATTTTCTTTGTAGTATTATGATTTTGTGAAATAAGGAGCAGGACCAAATAAGCTATTTGCTTCCGCCTGCTCCTTCTCGAACTAATCCCTTTTATAATTTTTATTTTGTTTTTGTTTTTTGTTGTTAGATTCTGATTGTTTGTGTTTTATTTTATGTTTAAAAAACAATTTTTTTGTCTTGCAACATTGTTGATTGTTCGAGATAAATAAATAAATGAAATGAAAATTAAATTAAATGAGGTTTGTGCAAGACAGAATCTACGGCCCCGACCATGGCTCGGAAATTTCAGTAGCTTCAAGCGAGGTTAATGGCCGCCGCGGCGTTCCCGGCGCAAGGTGCGTGAGCTAGAAAATGACATCTAGTGCGAAGGCTCCGCAAGTTGCCTTTGGGCAGTGGTCATGCACCTCTGAATGTTTTCATACTCAGCGCGCGCTGCGCTTTCAGTTTCAACGTGGTTCGCCTGTACAAATATCTGTATGATTCTTTGTGTGCTGACAACAGAGAGTCACACATCCTTAATCAGGGATGCACCTAATCCAGGATTTGGCTTTGGATTCTGCTGAATATTGGGCTTTTTGACGGGGTTCGATTTCTGCCAGACCTTAGAATTTTTGTCCACTGAACCGAACCCTACGCTGGTCGCCGTAATGACGGCGCCGTTGATTACGCGAAGGTGTTTACGTAGGTGGAGCGTTCAATGCAGTAGGCTGTGAGAAAGTGAAAATGGAACTCGTGAGCAGAAAAAGTTTCAGTCAAAAGAAGGCCATTCAAGTCCAGCTACATGTTCAATCTGCAATGCTGATTAGTCTGGTGGTGGCGAGGACCCTAAACTATACACAACATCACCGCTGTTACAACATCTGGTATGAAACATCTGAAAGAATACGAGTTGTGATGAAGGAATCTACAGACAGCAGCAACTTCAGGTACGGCAAAGGAAGGACAGTCACTGTTTACTTCATTAATGTGTTTACTGTGTTCATGGACTGAGGATGGGACGAGGATTCAGCAGAATCTCAACCAGTGGATTCAGTATTCAGCCAAACACCAAAAATCTGGATTCGGTGCATCCCTAGTTTAAATATGTTTTCATAAAGAGAGAAACCACACTGGGAAAAGAAGAAGCATTTTGCTGGAGAGTGTGACAAAAACGTGACAGATCAGAGCGCTTTGTCAACGGCCTCATGGAGAGAGTGTTTGTAACATCGACAGTCATTAAGATTTGGAGATAAACGACAGTCACATTAATGATTAAAGTAAATAAATGCAATGTTTGGGGGTACGTTGATGTTTATCATGGATGTGTTTAATGCTGTTGCAGCCTGCTTTCCTTTACCTCCACTCTCTACTTCTTGTCTACTACTTCTTGCTTTCTCACAGATTATTTTGTTTGTTCGGCCCCTGGTGTTTCGTGGAATACTGCAATGTGTCACACGCGAGTATAACCAAAGCTGATATATGAATGGTGCTGTCTGCGTTGCTGACGGTTTCCCTGATTTGTAATTGTGACTTTATCTCTTAGTCCCACCCTTCTGCCCGTGTTGTCTTGGAGCTTTAATATTCTCCAAACCACTGGTTCTCAAACTTTTTTCAATAATGTTCGCCCTATGAACAGTGTTTTTAAGCCATGTACAATCAGCGCAAATAATTTTTTTTAATCGAAAAAAAAAGTCTATATTAAGAGCAACAATACAGCGATGTCAGCGATAGATTTACTAAACAACAGCCTTGTAACTGGAAAACATTTAAATGATGATGAAAAAAGGCGACAAAAAAAAAAAAAAAGGAAAAAGACGTTAGAAGGAAGTAAGGCATGAATAGGTCGAAAATAGTAATAAAAAGAGAAAACAGTAAAAACAAGGAAGGCAACACTAGCGCGACAAAAGTGACAACAAATTCAAACAAACTTTGAAAAAAGTGAAAAAAACTTTGAAAAAAGAGACAATAACTTCGAAGAAAAAAAGACATTAGAAAAAGTAAGGAAGAAAGGCAAGAATAGGTCAAAACAAACGACAAAACCTTCAAAAAAAGGTGACAAAAATTTTTTAATTTAGCGACAATCTTGTTAGTATCTCTGACATGTTAATCTGACGGAGGCTTGTGACAGTTAGTATCTGTGGCCCCGACCATGGCTCTGACGTGTTCAATTGACGGAGGTTTGTGACAGTTAGTATCTGTGGCCCCGACCATGGCTCTGACGTGTTCAATTGACGGAGGTTTGTGACAGTTAGTCTCTGTGGCCCCGACCATGGCTCTGACGTGTTAATCTGACGGAGGTTTGTGACAGTTAGTATCTGTGGCCCCGACCATGGCTCTGACATGTTAATCTGACGGAGGTTTGTGACAGTTAGTCTCTGTGGCCCCGACCATGGCTCTGACGTGTTCAATTGACGGAGGTTTGTGACAGTTAGTCTCTGTGGCCCCGACCATGGCTCTGACGTGTTAATCTGACGGAGGTTTGTGACAGTTAGTATCTGTGGCCCCAACCATGGCTCTGACGCTGGAGTAGCAGACTGATTCCCGTCAGTTTTATAATAAAAAAAGTTTGTACCTTTCTGTCAGCAAGGAGCAGCGTCAGGCCTGGCAGAGCCACAGGCTTCAGTTTCCCTGACCACTGACCCAGGAAGTACTCGGCCAGGATCCTGAGGCTCCGCCCTCGCCGCTCTGATGTCAGATACCGAGCTGAAACTGCCTCGGCCAGACGCCTGCAACCACACACATTTCACTCAGACATTTGACCAGCGATGGAAGAGGTTTTCAGATCCATTACTTAAGTAAAAGTGCTAACCCTACACTGTAAAAATACTGTGTTACAAGTAAAAGTCCTGCATTGATGTGTGTGTGTGTGTGTGTGTGTGTGTGTGTGTGTGTGTGTATGTATCTGTGTGTGTATCTGTGTGTGTATTTGTGTTTGTGTATCTTTGTGTGTGTCTTTGTTTGTGTATCTTTGTGTGTGTGTGTGTGTGTGTGTGTATTTGTGTTTGTGTGTGTGTGTGTGTGTGATATAATGTGTAAAGTAATTAGTAACTAAAGCTGTCAGATGAATGTATAATATATTTCTCTCTGAAATGTAGCGGAGTAGAAGTAGAAAGTGGCATGAAAAGAAAAGACTCAAGTAAAGTACAAGTACCTCAACATATGTACCTAAGTACAGACAGTACTGGAGTAAATGTACTTAGTTACATTCCACTGCTGCCAAAGTGCATTTGTACCTTTGACCTGTGTGTTCATTCATCTGATTTATTTTCCTTTTATTCCTCACCGGTTGTTGAAAGCGATGGCAGCGACGCCGTCCGTCCAGCGCTCCTCCAGCAGATCCTCGAGGTCCCGTCTGAGTCGCGCCCAGAGGAGGGGGGGCAGCCGGATCAGCGAGGGCGTCGGAGGGAGGGAGTTCCTGTACACCTCACTGATGACGTCATCGTCCAGGG
>NW_023396253.1:37500-53407 GCF_008315115.2 Sander lucioperca
AGATGTTTAAGGGTGGACTCATAGTAGCTTGTAGGTTGGTATACTAGGACGTGTAGGTATGTATGTCGTTACAAGCAGTATGCTATGGTGCGTCCCTGTCGTCTTGGTAGGGATACAGCTGTATGTATGTATATATAGGATATGTATGTATTAGACGTGGATATAATATATCGTATATGTAATTATAATACTGAGTATTATCTGTATAATTCTTGCATATTTCTCATGGTGATTAAGTATTATGTTACTCAATCCTAGTATACGACTACTATAGATCTGTCACAGCTCTAAGTTGGTGGTATATGAATACTATTCTTGTTATACGTGTGTGTATATCGTACATATATGTATCATCTATGGAGATCTAGTACATTCACTGGTTAATAATGGACACACAGAGGTGGTCACAGTGTCACATCATAGTTGTGTGACCAAATTATATAGCATCCACGTGACATCTGTGGTGGGGGGGTGTGGTAACGATATGTATAATACTTATATATATGTATATATATATATATGTATATGTATTATATATCTCTCTAGAGTGTACTCACTATAGTGTTGTTATAATGTATATTGATATTCATCTCAGTTATTCGCGGGTCATTGCGTATATGTATACGCATCATCGTACCTCTGTATATGTCTCAGCGCTATCTCTCTCCTCCACCTCTGTAGATTGTCTATCTCTTGTACCCTGTGTCTATGTCACTCACGGTTGTTCCTATATATTCATTGAGTGAACTAGAGCGTTAGATGCGCTCCTGTCGTAGCTATTATCGTCTTCCGTTGGTTGTGTGGTTCATGTATAGTGGTATTTGTATATATCGTGTGAGCCTGTAGGATCGTTCTGTGTCGGTTATGTGTGTGCACCTACGGACTTGGGTAACCACATAGTGCTGTGTATGTAGAATGTATGTCATCTATCTGTATCGTCCACTTAGCTCACCTGGTCTCCTACGCTGTCAATAGTGTGTTTAAGGGTCTATTTATACTCTGGTCGGTTATAGGAGATGTGGGCATGAGATGGAATATGTCTACGTGCTGGTAGTTTCATATTCGTATACCGTCGGGATATATGTGTATATGTAATGGTATAAGTTTATGGTTTTATGGTCCTTCTTTACTAGGTTAGGCTTGGTCGTGCTATAGCTATCGCCTCTAAGCGGGCGGTCTGCAGGATCGAATGATATCCTAGTATATCCTTATATATGTATATCTTGTAATGTCTATAATAGGATCCATTCTGTCTATCATGGAGATTAAATGTGTAGACTGGCGGCGCCTCAGGCCAAACCAGCAGCCAGACAGATGTGGAGGCAGACGCCGCGGAGGACGTGATGGACGTCAGGTCTGTGAGGATGGCGTGCAGCCAGCAGCCTGATCACCACCGTGGCGCCCGCACCCAGGATGCTACGCAGCTCCGCAGCCAGTCTGCACAGCAGCGCCGTCTTCCCCGCGCCGGCCGCGCCGTGCACCACCAGCGGGCCGTGTTGCACGTTGGTGGACTCCCACATGGCGCAGCACAGTTTACTCAGAAGCCCCTCCCTGCCACAGAGATTACCCAGAAGCCCCTCTTTGCCACAGGGTTTACCCAGAAGCCCCTCTTTGCTGCAGAGACCAAAGCACATCTCGCCGCAAGCTTCTGCCCCCACGCTGTCTGAGATTTCCTTCTTTCCGTCCGCGATGCTTCCCCAGGGCTTCTCCTGCCTACCGTTCATTGCCGCGGCGATCCCAGCCTTCATCTGCGAGACAAACTGCTGGCAGACGGCGTCCAGGTACTGGGCGTGCTCTCGGCATTTGGGGTCCACGCCTCCCTTGCAGAGCTCCACGCTGTGCAGGTTGAAGCTGGGCGGTGGCGCTGCGAGGAGGCGGGACCGGAGGGCGGCGAGGAGGCGTTGAGCGTCTGCGTCCAGCACGCCACCGGCGCTCAGGTCCAGGAAACGGGCGAAGCGTTTGGGGCCGTCCCGCGCCCTCTGGCGGGGGATCTCTCGCACAAAGAGCAGAGCTGATGGGTCGCCACCGTCCGCCAATAGACCGCGCTCCAACTCTCGCTCCAACACTGATGGCGAGAAGAAACACACAAAGAAACACACGCTCAGGCTCAGGTTTGTACTGGTAGGTTACTGTAAACCATTTACAGCTAACACCTCCCAGTATCTCACTGTAATGGTGTTATACAGGATTATACTGTAAACCATTTACAGCTAACACCTCCCAGTATCTCACTGTAATGGTGTTATACAGGATCATACTGTAAATGGCAATGCATTCTGGGAGAACATAATAATATGAGAAATCAGAATCAGAAATCAGAAAGGGCTTTATTGCCAAGTACGTTGCACATACGAGGAATTTGTCATGGTGTTGTTGGAGCATGTCACACATACAAATATAAGAAGGATAAAAAGATACACACAATACTGTGTGTATATGTTTATACATATACATATACACACAGTACGTGTGTTATATATTACAGCACTATCTGTGAATGTTACAGATTACAGGTGTTTACTGTTAACACCAATGCATCTTAGGAAAAAGAAAGGAAAGGCGGGAAGTACGCTGCAGCCGCTATTTACAGTAAAATACCTTAAACTTTAAAAACAGTATGCGTACTGTAAATACACAGTAGTTTACTTGCGAAGCTGCTGCCGGTTTATTACTGTGATGAATACTGTGAAAAATACTGTGAAAAATACTGTGAAAAATACTGTGAATTTACTGTGAAACGTTTTACAGTGTAGGTATTTTTGTTTTGCAACAAGAATATGACACACAACTACGAAAACGAAACAAGTACTCACATTTTTTTTACTTATTTTTGAAGTAACCTATTTACAGTGATCCTAGACTTTATTTTTGACTTTTTTCCCTAAAAATATATTTTTTTTAGATTCTCAAAACATTTGACTTTTTCTTTTATAACTAAAAATATTCCGACTTATTTGCGCTAAACATTTTTTTATTTCAAATATTTATATTTCCTAAATATATTTGACTTTTTCTTTTTTGACCTTTTATATTATTTTTGACCATATGTTTCCCTCTCTGACCTGATGTGAGGAGCTCTTGTTTCTGCTCGGCCGTGATCTCTCCGGCGTTGGCGGCGGTGCGTAGCAGCTGCAGCAGCGTTGTCTCCGTGTGCCTCCAGCCGCCAGCGCCAGCGTCCCGCTGGGGCTCGCTCTCCGGCCCGAGGTCGGCGGAGGCGGGGAAGTGAGCCGTGATTGGCTGAAGCACGTAGGAGGGGGGGACGGCGTTGTCGTCTCGGAGGAACCAGCGAGTCAGCAGCGCGGTGCCTTCGCGGTTTTTGGAGAGTTTGGACAGAAGAAGTTCAAACTGCTTCTCTGGGACGCGGCGAGGGAGAGTACGCTCGCCGTACCGGTTCCCCAGCAGAGCCTTCGGAGCCCGGACGCAGGAAAGAAAGAGAAGAAAAGGGAAGATTATTGGCATTTTATAACGCTCCAAAACAATAATTTAATCTGTTAAATAAAAGATAAATATTTTATGTGAAAATAAATTAATTTTTCGTTTAAAAAGAGATTTAATGGCTACTCACTGTTACGTTTGTCGCCATACGTAAGATAATTTACGTAAGATAAGATACGTAATATAATTTACGTAAGATAAGATACGTAATATAATTTACGTAACATAAGATACGTAACATTAGATACATGACATAAGATACGTAAGATAATTTACGTAAGATAAGATACGTAATATAATTTACGTAAGATAAGATACGTAATATAATTTACGTAACATAAGATACGTAACATTAGATACATGACATAAGATACGTAAGATAATATACGTAACATAAGATACGTAAGATAATATACGTAACATAAGTTACGTAAGATAATATACGTAAGATAATATACGTAACATAAGTTACGTAAGACAATATACGCAACATAAGTTACATAAGATAATATACATAACATAAGTTACGTAAGATAATATATACGTAAGATAATATACGTAACATAAGTTACGTAAGATAATATATACGTAAGATAATATACGTAACATAAGTTACGTAAGATAATATATACGTAAGATAATATACGTAACATAAGTTACGTAAGATAATATATACGTAAGAATATACGTAACATAAGTTACGTAAGATAATATATACGTAAGACAATATACGCAACATAAGTTACATAAGATAATATACATAACATAAGTTACGTAAGATAATATATACGTAAGATAATATACGTAACATAAGTTACGTAAGACAATATACGCAACATAAGTTACATAAGATAATATACATAACATAAGTTACGTAAGATAATATATACGTAAGATAATATACGTAACATAAGATACGTAACATAAGTTATGTAAGATAATATATACGTAAGATAATATACGTAACATAAGATACGTAAGATAAGTTGCGTTAAAAAAGGGCCTAAAAAGCAAGAAAATAGTGAAATGTCAGAATCGTAAAAAAGCGTCAACAACTTTTGTAGAGTTTGATGAAACCACAGAGGGTCATGTGTGTTTTCACTGAGAAGCGTTGACATTATCTAAACATAAAGCTGATAAACACGTGGATTATGATTCAGGGAAGGCGAGAGACTGACGGTGAAAGCTGGACCGGCTGAAATCCTCCGGCAGCGCTCGATCTCCTGCAAGAAGATCTCAGCGGCCTCGTGGTCTCCGGACGGGGCGCTTCGGAGACCCCAACGCAGATCCACCACCTGGACAGGAAGTGCATATTATATACACATTATATTTATACACAAAATATATATTGTATATCTACGGAGAGGATTAGGGCCAATGTGAAAAATGTATTTCAGTTCTGACATTTTCCACATTGGCCCTAATACTATATATAATGTGTTCAGTTACTGTATTTACTGGTCTCAAAGGAGCAGTGTGTAGGATTTAGGGGCATCTAGCAGTGACTGAATGCCTCTGCAAGCGTGTAAGGAACTACAATGGCCTTCAGGTAACGTAAAAACACGAAAGGGTATTTGGTTTGTCCATTCTGGGCTACTGTAGAAACCAAACCGTTCTCACTCCCAACTCGTAAAATACTGACGCTTGGTCAGTGTCTCTCAGCGTAACAGTAACAGTAGAGAGTAGTATGTAGAGAGACAGCAGTAGAGAGTAGTATGTAGAGAGTAGTATGTAGAGAGACAACAGTAGAGAGTAGTATGTAGAGAGTAGTATGTAGAGAGACAACAGTAGAGAGTAGTATGTAGAGAGACAGCAGTAGAGAGTAGTATGTAGAGAGTAGTAAGAAGAGAGACAACAGAGAGTACTATGTAGAGAGAACAGTAGAGAGTAGTATATAGAGAGACAACAGTAGAGTAGTATGTAGAGAGATAACACTAGACAGTAGAGAGTGAGACAGCAGTAGAGTACTATGTAGAGAGAACAGTAGAGAGTAGTATGTAGAGAGACAACAGTAGAGTAGTATGTAGAGAGATAACACTAGACAGTAGTATGTAGTGAGACAGCAGTAGAGAGTACTATGTAGAGAGACAACAGTAGAGAGTAGTATGTAGAGAGACAGCAGTAGAGAGTAGTATGTAGAGAGACAGCAGTAGAGAGTAGTATGTAGAGAGACAACAGTAGAGAGTAGTATGTAGAGAGACAGCAGTAGAGAGTAGTATGTAGAGAGACAACAGTAGAGAGTAGTATGTAGAGAGACAACAGTAGAGAGTAGTATGTAGAGAGACAGCAGTAGAGAGTAGTATGTAGAGAGACAGCAGTAGAGTAGTATATAAAGAGACAACAGTAGAGAGTAGTATGTAGAGAGACAGCAGTAGAGAGTAGTATGTAGAGAGACAACAGTAGAGAGTAGTATGTAGAGAGACAACAGTAGAGAGTAGTATGTAGAGAGACAACAGTAGAGTAGTATATAAAGAGACAACAGTAGACAACAGTAGATCCCCTCAAAATCCTGCACACTGCTCCTTTAAACTTAAAAGTTTACATTTAGAAACTGACCTCAAACACCAGCCCCAGACTACGGCAGAAAGCAAGGACTTCTGGGTAAGCTTTCTCCAGCAGAGCTTTCCTCTCGCTGCTCATATCTGACACAGAGCAGCCACACGGTCAGAGATACTCAGATAGGACAGAGATACTCAGATAGGACAGAGATACTCAGATAGGACAGAGATACTCAGATAGGACAGAGATACTCAGATAGGACAGAGATACTCAGATACGATGCAACAGAGTGAAACTCAGAGTTCAGACATAATCCAAAAGATTATCAGTGTGCAACAGAAACATGAATGTAGAGAAATGTAACAAAAAATGTGTTGACTGCGTTGAAAAAAGTAGTTGAAAGCTGCAAAAAAAAAAGAGTAAAATCCGAGAGTTGCTAGGAGTTTGGTGCAGTGTGCTCATTATTAAAAACCAGAAACCATTCACAGCAGGACAGTTTGTTGTTCCAAATAAACTACTCATTCATTTAATAGTTTACAACTAACAGATATATCTTTGCAGCTGTCTAATCTTGGTGAACATACGTACGTATCTACGTATAAATGGACTGAAACTGGTCTGACCTGTGAATGTGGAGCTGATGAAGACTCGGATCATGTTGCTCCCCCGTCCTCTCAGGACGTCCTGCAGGCCCACGTCTCCGGCCGACGCTGGACGCTCCGCCATCCTGTCCCTCGCCGTCTGTTTCTCCGTCTGTTTCTGACTGCTGCTCCAGTTGTTTGGTTTCTCCTCCCTCAGGTTGGTTTCCCTCCGAGAGTTTCCTCCCCGACAACCACTTCTCCCTCCTGACCCGCTGGTGTACTGCGACTCTTCACACCGTTGTGTGTATATATACAGTATCTCACAAAAGTGAGTACACCCCTCACATTTTAGTAAATATTTCATTATATCTTTTAATGGGACAACACTGAAGAAATTACACTTTGCTACAATGTAAAGTATGAAGTGTACAGCTTGTATAACAGTGTAAATGTGCTGTCCCCTCAAAATAACAACACACAGCCATTAATGTCTGAACCGCTGGCAACTAAAGTCAGTACACCCCTATGTTAAATTCCCATAGAGGCAGGCAGACTTTTATTTTGAAATGCCAGTTATTTCATGGATCCAGGATAATATGCATCCTGATAAAGTTCCCTTTGCCCCCACATCATCACATACCCTTCACCATACCCCCACATCATCACATACCCTTCACCATACCCCACATCATCACATACCCTTCACCATACCCCACATCATCACATACCCTTCACCATACCCCCACATCATCACATCCCCTTCACCATACCCCCACATCATCACATACCCTTCACCATACCCCCACATCATCACATCCCCTTCACCATACCTAGAGATTAACATGGTTTTATTTCAGTTAGCCTAATAGCTGGTCTGATTTGCATTGAGAGATGATTTTATGGAAAGTACCCCATGCCAATCTCTAGGTATGGTGAAGGGTATGTGATGATGTGGGGGTATTATGTGTGTGTGTGTGTGTGTGTGTGTCCGTGTGTCCGTCTGTGTGTGTGTCTGTTTGTGACCGTGTGTGTGTGTCTGTGTGTGTGCGTGTACTTGTAGCATAAAGACTGGACGCTGTCCCTTTAAGAGGGTTTCCCACAGATGTGTCATGTTGTTGTTAACCTGTTTCTCTCTGGGTGTTTTTCAGTATCTTCACCATGACACACTGTACCGGGGGCCCCGAGGGTGGGGCGCCCACAGCTGCAGCTCAACGATAATTACACTTGAGGTTACACCTGAGATTACACCTGAGGTTACACCTGAGATGGCACCTGAGACGGAGGCGAGCAGGACGATAATGAGGATAACAAAGCTACTGTAGAGCTGCAGAGTTCACACCTCTGATGTCACACAGGTGAGACTTTACATCCGTTACAACCACCGGTTACTTAGGGATACTAAAGAAAGAAAAGAGAGACAGACAGAGAGAGACACACAGGCAGAGAGAGAGAGAGAGAGAGAGAGAGAGAGAGAGAGAGAGAGAGAGAGAGAGAGAGAGAGAGAGAGAGAGAGAGAGAGAGAGAGAGAGAGAGAGAGAGAGAGAGAGAGAGAGAGAGAGAGAGAGAGAGAGAGAGAGAGAGAGCGAGAGAGTAGAGAGAGCAGATATAGAGAGAGAGAGAGAGAGAGCGAGAGAGATATAGATAGATGCGATGAGAGAGAGACGAGCGAAGAGAGATGCGAGAGCGAGAGAGACCATGAATAATGTTTAATGATGGCTGTTTACACATATGTGCGTGTCTGTCTGTGTGTGTGTGTGTCTGTCTCTGCGTGTGTGTCTGTGTGTTTAATATTCTCAGATTTAAGAAATGTAGTTCCAGTATTAACCTGAATGTAACAGTAGTCTCTGATATATAACCTGAATGTAACAGTGGTCTCTGATATATAACCTGAATGTAACAGTAGTCTCTGATATATAACCTGAATGTAACAGTGGTCTCTGATATATAACCTGAATGTAACAGTGGTCTCTGATATATAACCTGAATGTAACAGTGGTCTCTGATATATAACCTGAATGTAACAGTGGTCTCTGATATATAACCTGAATGTAACAGTGGTCTCTGATATATAACTGAATGTAACAGTGGTCTCTGATATATAACCTGAATGTAACAGTGGTCTCTGATATATAACCTGAATGTAACAGTGGTCTCTGATATATAACCTGAATGTAACAGTGGTCTCTGATATATAACCTGAATGTAACAGTAGTCTCTGATATATAACCTGAATGTAACAGTAGTCTCTGATATATAACCTGAATGTAACAGTAGTCTCTGATATATAACCTGAATGTAACAGTGGTCTCTGATATATAACCGACTGAGCTGTTTCTTCTGCAGTTTTACCTTCAGGCTGTTTAGTTTGTTAGAGCGGCTCCCTGCAGACATTACATCAGCTGGGAGACACACACACACACAAGCCCTGTGTGTGTGTGTGTGTGTGTGTGTGTGTGTGTGTGTGTGTGTGTGTGTGTGTGTGTGTGTGTGTGTGTGTGTGTGTGTGTGTGTGTGTGTGTGTGTGTGTGTGTGTGTGTGTGTGTGTGTGTGTGTGTGTGTGTGTGTGTGTGTGTGTGTGTGTGTGTGTGTGTGTGTGTGTGTGTAGCCCAGTCTCTGTGTGTGTGTGTGTAGCCCAGTCTCTGTGTGTGTGTGTGTAGCCCAGTCTCTGTGTGTGTGTGTGTAGCCCAGTCTCTGTGTGTGTGTGTGTAGCCCAGTCTCTGTGTGTGTGTGTGTAGCCCAGTCTCTGTGTGTGTGTGTGTAGCCCAGTCTCTGTGTGTGTGTGTGTAGCCCAGTCTCTGTGTGTGTGTGTGTAGCCCAGTCTCTGTGTGTGTGTGTGTAGCCCAGTCTCTGTGTGTGTGTGTGTGTAGCCCAGTCTCTGTGTGTGTGTGTGTGTAGCCCAGTCTCTGTGTGTGTGTGTGTAGCCCAGTCTCTGTGTGTGTGTGTGTGTAGCCCAGTCTCTGTGTGTGTGTGTGTGTAGCCCAGTCTCTGTGTGTGTGTGTGTAGCCCAGTCTCTGTGTGTGTGTGTGTAGCCCAGTCTCTGTGTGTGTGTGTGTAGCCCAGTCTCTGTGTGTGTGTGTGTAGCCCAGTCTCTGTGTGTGTGTGTGTAGCCCAGTCTCTGTGTGTGTGTGTGTAGCCCAGTCTCTGTGTGTGTGTGTGTAGCCCAGTCTCTGTGTGTGTGTGTGTAGCCCAGTCTCTGTGTGTGTGTGTAGCCCAGTCTCTGTGTGTATGTGTAGCCCAGCGCTGCAACAAGTACTCCTATCCTTTACGTGAAGTAAAAGTATTCAAGTACCATCAGGAGAATGTAGTAACTTCAGGTATTCAAACACAGAAGACGTCACCTCAAACCAGTTTTATTTCAGCTCATTTTCTCCCTCGTTGGGAAACATTTTACAGTTTATTTTCTAGAAAACCAGTCCGTTGTCTTCAGTCGTTTGTTGTCTGTAAACCGTGTGAAGTGTGTGGTGGAGACGGGGCGCTGTGATTGGTCAGCAGGGACACGGCGTGCCGGCGTCCTGCTCCACCGTTAGTCCTTTGCTCAGCAGGAACGCTTCCTGTTTGGGCTCGCGCCCGAGGAACTTCCTCAACATCTCGGAGGCGTCCTCGGAGCCGCCGGGCCGCAGGATGAACTTCCTGTAGTCCAGACCCACCTGGGAGGACCAATCAGGAGACAGAGACTCACGGTTAGTAAGGTCTGTGTGTGCTAAGCTAGGCTAACGGTTTCCCTCTGTCTTCATATAACATCTATAGAATCCATTAAGGAGGTAATGATACAAGATCAGAATGTCTGTCTCTCTCTCTCTTTCTTTCTCTGTCTGTCTCTCTGTCTCTCTCTTTCTGTCTGTCTCTCTTTCTCTGTCTCTCTTTCTGTCTGTCTCTTTCTCTCTCTGTGTCTGTCTGTCTCTCTTTCTCTGTCTGTCTCTCTCTTTCTCTGTCTGTCTCTCTCTGTCTGTCTGTCTGTCGCTCTCTTTGTCTGTCTGTCTCTCTCTGTCTGTCTGTCTGTCGCTCTCTTTGTCTGTCTGTCTCTCTTTCTCTGTCTCTGTCTCTCTTTCTCGTCCGTCCCTTTCAAGTTTTTCTTTATTGCAATAACGGAGACCATTTTAAAATGCAGACATGGTCCATCCGTCCGTCGTTATCATTTTAAATGACCTCCAGTATGAGGACACGCTGTGTGTGTGTGTGTGTGTGTGTGTGTGTGTGTGTGTGTGTGTGTGTGTGTGTGTGTGTGTGTGTGTGTGTGTGTGTGTGTGTGTGTGTGTGTGTGTGTGTGTGTGTGTGTGTGTGTGTGTGTGTGTGTGTTTTGGGGGAAAGCCTCAGCGTGGCGTTTGAGATTTCTGACCTTTGGGTTCATGATTCCCTCCTGTTTGAAGCGAGCGAAGAACATGTCCATGGAGAAGACCTCGCTCCACAGGTAACCGTAGTACTGGGCGTCGTAGCCGCCCGCCAGGTGGCCGAAGGTGGCCGGCATGTTGGTCCCTGCAGACACACACACAGGGTTAGGATTCATTACACACACACACACACACACACACACACACACACACACACACACACAGGGTTAGGATTCATTATATACACACACACACACACAGGGTTAGGATTCATTATACACACACACAGAGAGAGACACAGAGAGAGAGAGACAGACAGACACACAGGCGGACACACAGACACACACAGAGAGAGAGAGACACACAGACAGACACAGAGACACACACAGAGAGAGAGACACAGAGAGAGACAGACACACACAGGCGGACACACACAGAGACACACTCAGACAGACAGACAGAGACACACACACGCGCACGCACGCTCTGTCCGGTGCTTAGCACCGGACAAGACCAGAGCAGGTTTTTCTCCTGTCCCAGAATGCTGGGTGGACTAGTCAGAGGGTCTGACTATGAGGGACTAGTCAGACCTTCCTCCACAGCTCTGTGGAGGAGGGTCTGACTATGAGGGACTAGCCAGTGTAATCAAACATGTAAGCAGTGACCTGGAGACGCAGGGATGCCCAGGATGTCCTGACAGAGGCGTCCGTACTCCTCGGCGGCGTCCAGGCCCTTCCTGGTGTGCAGAGCCTGATCCACTTTAGCCAGAACGATCTGCCTCAGGTTAAAGAGACCTGCGCACACAGCTCCGTCACGAAGTTAACACAGTTCATCTAGACCTCTACTTCTCTACGGGCCACACAGAGCCAGACTTGTAGAGTTTATTAACGTGCTTTCATTTCATTGGAAAAGTCAAATATCTTTGACTGTATTGTTGTAGTCTTCTCTCTCACAGTTTGGGCCACATGAAGACCCAAAAAAAAGTTCCTCAGCCATCATAGAAAAAAAGCGCCAAAAAACTTAGGCAAAAAGTTCGGAAAAAGTGACCAAAAATTCGGCAAAAGTGACAAAATTTTTTTTAAAAAAATCACCAAAAAGTTCGGGGAAAAGTGACAAAAAATTCGGCAAAAGTGACAAAAAAAAAAAAATAATTGGCAAAAAGTGACAAAAAATTTGGCAAAAGTGAAAAAATAATAAAATAAAATCACCAAAAACTTCGGAAAAAGTGACAAAAAGTTTGGCAAAAGTGACAAAAAAATAAATAAAAAAAATCACCAAAAAGTTCGGAAAAAGTGACAAAATTCGGCAAAAACGTCGGCAGGGCCTGGAGTTTGATCCGTGTGAAACATATTTCAGCTGCAAAGATGAATCGATCGTCAACTATTAAATTAATCTCCAACTATTTTGATAATCGATTCATCAGTTTGAGTCATTTTTTTGTCTCCGTTTTTTGACAGGAAGTACGGCAACTAAATCCTCCTTTTCTTCCTTCCTTCCTTTCCTTCCCTACATCCTTCCTTATTTATTCTTCCTTTCCTTCCCTACATCCTTCCTTATTTATTCTTCCTTTCCTTCCCTACATCCTTCCTTATTTATTCTTCCTTTCCTTCCCTACATCCTTCCTTATTTATTCTTCCTTTCCTTCCCTACATCCTTCCTTATTTATTCTTCCTTCCTTCCCTACATCCTTCCTTATTTATTCTTCCTTCCTTCCCTACATCCTTCCTTATTTATTCTTCCTTCCTTCCTTCTATCCTGCTTTCCTTCCCTCTTCTTCCCATTGTCGGCTCCTTTCTTCTTTCCTTTTTCTTACATACGCACTTAAAAATTTATGAAGAAAAACGTACAGCTGCAAAGATTAAACGATTAGTTGTCAATAGAAAATAGTTGAGGATGAATTTAAGTTGTGAATGGATTTAACCTCTGATTAATTCTACTTCCTGTTTGACCCACCGGTGTTGGCGAGGCGGGACTTGATGAGTTTGTCGAGCAGCTCGTCTGGGATTGGTCGGCCGGTCTTGTAGTGTTTGGACATCCTCTGCAGAGGCTCCCGCTCCCAAACCCAGTTCTCCAACATCTGAGACGGAGCCTCCACAAGTCCCGCTCCACGTGAGTCCCGCTGACATGGCGTAGGTCCGCCTGCAGAGACGAGCCGGCCAATCAGGAGACAGACATGCTTTTAACTGCACAACTGACAGGGTCCATTTTAACCAATACTTTTCCATGACTGTTCCATGACTTTTTGGCAAATTTCTATGACTGTATATTCCTGAAAAATGTCAGTCGACATTATACAATAGAATAAAAATCTGTGTTAAAGTTTCCCCTCAGAGGTTTAACCATAAATGATGATAATGTATGTGGGTCATAGTGGGAGTCGTAACATCGCGCCCCGAATAGACCGGTGAGGTTAGGACGACGTGAATACATTTATTAATCACATATTATTATACTGTTATATTCCATGACTTTTCCAAACTTCTGTGTCTTTTTATGTTCCAAACCTTCCAGGCCTGGAATTTGCATTTTTTTAAATTCCATAACTTTTCCAGGTTTTTTTCAAAAACGTATGAACTCTGACCTGGAGCTGAAGCTGCTTTTGCGTGATGGTGCGTTCATCACCGAGGTGGATTTTTTTGTAAATAAATAACAAACAAATGCACAAATACACTGTCATTATGAAGTTCATGGCTCAACATCCTAGTAACCACCAAATCTTGGCCGTTTTCTTTTAAAAAATGCTTTTTGCAAGCTGTTTATTAGCAATTTTGCCGTTTTATGCTTGTCCCCCAACCAGACTGGCCCTCTTTGAATGTTTAAAAAAAATCCTTTAAAAATTATAGTAATGGATCAATTTAAAATATTTTTAACATGTTTGTCTTAAGGTCAAATAAAATAATATCATACCATCAAAATCCATATGTATATCCACAATTTTAAACTATTTTGAAATGAATAAGTCTGTCGCATAAGTCGCATTAACTTTAAAAGTTCATTAACGCGAATGAGGCGAGGACGTGAAATTCTCGCTGCAAATTCACGAGTTGTCAACTGTTCAACAGAAGCGAGAAATTTGTGTGACGCTGTGTCCTGAAAGCCAACCGGTTTAGATTCTCCCCGATGTCCTGACTTTAAATCAGATATGGAGACGAAATGGCGCCAGAGCTCTGCAGCGCCTCCTTATTTACGGAGAGCGGACGAAATGGGATTTCTTTGGGGAAGTAAGCGTGAAAGTTGACTACCTGATAAGTTACTTTTCCTGTTTCTGTGTTGATGGAGCAGCTGCAAATGTTTAGCAGAGCTCTGACTAGAACCAAACTCCATCCAGAAAACAGCATTTTAAAAGTTGTTTGCTTGCGGACAGACCGGACAAGATCTGAACGTCAGTAGCTCTACACTGGCGAATCACGATTAAACACCAACAGTCCAAATGTGATCCGTGAACAAGCACACTATTAAAGCACCGTCAAATTTTACGGCCTTAAAATCAAGGACTTGTTTTAAAAATTCTAATTTTCTAAAGTGTCTGTGTATTTTGTGTCTCTGTGTGTGTGAGTGTGTGTAGTGTGTGTGTGTGTGTGGTGTGTGTGTGTGCCGTTATGTGTGTGTGTGTGTGTGGTTCTGTGATGTGTGTCTCCTGTGTGTGTGTCTGTGTGTGTCTTGATCCTGTGGTGTGATGTCTGGGGGTGTTATGTCTGATGGGTCGTGTTGTGTGGGATGTGTTGAGTCCTGTTCTTGATCTGTTGCCTCTGAGGGGGCCTCGTGTCTGTGTGTGTGTGCGCTCTGTGTGTGGTGTAGTCGTGCCTCTCGTGTACCATGTTGAATGTGTGTACGCTCGTCTGTGCATTGGTGGTGGGGTGGTGGCTCTCTGTGTGTGTCACTCTGCGCACCACTCGGTGGGGGGCCAGGGTATGGTTGACACGCTTGGGCGGCCTCGTGTGTCCTCCACTTCGATTTTACCCTGCGTCCTCTCGTTCGGTTTTTCGCCGGGATCACCGATGTGGCATCTGCCAATCGAATCCGCGCAACCACCACCCCGTCCTCAACCTCGATCAAGAGAACAAAAAAAATGAATGATAAATGGCTAGAAGAAAAAAATGGAAAGAAGATGTGGAATCGGGATCAGAAAACGGAAAACTGGTCGTCCCCCCACACGATGCAGCACGGTTTCGCACGGACTGACAAAGAGGTTGCATACGCCACGCGGAGTACGTCTCACCGTATGCGCACAAGCGACTTCTCCCGTCGCTTCTAAGTTGCCACCATGCGCCCCCCCGACATCATCCTGGCGCCGTCCGCTCAGCAGGCATCCGGCTTAGTCCTAACTCACTCCTCTTTCCGACTCCCCTCCTTCAGCGGCGAGAGAAAAGAACCTAGGCCACCTGGAACTCTTCATACACTTACCATATTATAACTCACTCCTTTTTTTTTTTGCCCCATTTTTATGTATCTTAACTCAATATCTAAAGACGAATACTGTCCGACAATGCAGTCAGTCGCGAGCGCGAGAGCGCAGACTACAGACATAACATGTACAGACGAGGACCGAGAGAGAAAGAGAGAAAATACAGAAGAGAATAGAGAGTCTGAGAGAGAGAGAGAGAGAGAGAGAGACAGGAGAGACAGACCGACACACCGCAACTGTGTATTGGTTTAAAAGAAATGACCAATGAACCATAGCATGTTCTTCCTCCCGTCCAGACTGCTGGCTATGCGGAACTAGTTGAGAACTTGGACTCGAGCTCCGTACTTATATCGTCTCTGGCGGACTCCCGTCTCCACTCCCTGAATAAAGTGGATCTTTTCTCACTGGGGTGGAGTCCCGGTAGCAGCTGTCCGATCCACGTCTTGAGCTGCCGGTTCCTTCACGCAGTACAGCGTGACGTCCGGATGCCCACCACGGCGGCGCCGTCCACCAGCTCGAGTACAGACCTCAGCGACTCCTGGTAGATGTGTCCAGCATCCCTTCGTCACCGCACCGTCGCTCTGGAAATCCTCCTTCAGCTGGTTCTGAGTCCACGTGCGTACTGGGTCTCCTCGCACCTGGGAGGAGAGATGAGGAAG
>NW_023396254.1:0-2951 GCF_008315115.2 Sander lucioperca
AGAGAGAGAGGAGAGGACGAGAGAGAGTGTGTGTGATTTGTTGTCAACAGGAACTTTATGTGATCACTGTTCCTCTTTCCTGCTCACATACACGGCCATCTTTGATGGTCAGGATGAGTTAACAGCTGACTTTACTTGCAGACTTACTCTACCTGAACCCAGGCATGAAATGAACATGTGTTGGGAGAGAAGACCTCCCTACCTTACTGAACACTTCTCAACACACAAGACAAACGGAGGCAGACGCAACACGCAGAGTAACAATGAGACACAGTTTTCTGTCTCATCACGTTCAGGACATGTGTCCCTAACACCAGGACTAATGACAGACACTAACTTATTGACTGACACTATCCCGTGTAACACTCTCCACTGGAGGTCAGCTACTCTTTTAGTTAACGCTGGTTTATATAAACTCCTCCACGCAGGTTGGACATCAGCCTCCAAACCAGATGTCCTCTCCACGGTGTGTCCACCCGTTCATGGAGCTTACTCTTATTTAAACACAGCACCATCATTTATAAAAACCCTTCCCTTTCACCTCTTTCATCTCTAAAGAGCAGTGCTGTACATCTAAAAAACGACCACCATAGTGATCCAGACATGGACGGACACATAAACCAGGGAAGGAATCCTCAGGCTGAGATGTGGTCAGACCACCAGTATATTGCTCCAACATGATGGATTCATGTCCAGACAGTTTGTTCTTCCAGTGGTCCAACAGTTTGGTGATGATCCTGACTAGAGTTTAGATTCTCGGCCCGAGCCGACGGACCTCGGGTCGGGCTCGGGCCGTTATTTTCCGCCACATCCTCGGGCCGGGCCGGGCCCGGGCCGGACCCTTGATCAAGCAATTATCCATTACTTATATCCTATTTGGGTGGGGAGATAGCTATGCCATAATCAGAAATATTATAATATATATATAGGCTATATAAAAGTAACAAATGTGTACAAAAGTTAGGCTGCAGTTACAAAATGCAGCACTTCATGCGCGGAGTCTCCTCCTCTCGCACGCATCACACCGGGAGCTGGAAGATGTAAAGAAGAAAAGAAAAACAGGAGAATTAACTTTGAGCGAGTGTGGAGGAAAGTCGGAGGTATGGAAGCAGTTTAAACAAGTCCTGGGCAGTGACAACAATATGTTGTTCATCATTGTTCTTTTTTTTTACGTCTCTTCACTCGGATCCACTTGCGATCCGTTCCATTCTAAACAACAGCAGTTTACAGCTTCGTCCTGTTGTATTATTCTAAACAGATTTCTGCAGTTCAAACAACTCTGAATTGTAGTTGAGAACGTCAGTTATAACGGCCCACGTATTAAAAAATTGTCGGTTTTAAATCGGGCTGGGGCTCATAATTACAGTTAATGTTTCGGGCCGGCCGAGCCGGACACAACGTGCTCGGGCAGGTTCGGGCTTGATTTTTTGGGCCGATCTAAGCTCTAAACCTGACTGATCTCAGCCCCAGAACAGCTGCCAAAGCAGCAGCATTGTCTAGTTTTGGTCCTGTGATGTCCACCACCGTCCCCAGCGTGAGCACCCGTGCTCTGCAGAACGCATCCGTGATGGCTGAACCAGCCCAGCAGGGGTAATCCAACCGATCCCCGTACACCACCGGTTCCTGCAGCAGCCAGTGTAAGGAGTCACCTTGCAGCCGTCTCTCCTTAACCAACAGCTTCCACACGGTGAACACGCCTCGATAGAAAGGAGGCAAGTCTGGGACACTCAGCTTCCTCACATCCATCAGGAACAGAGAATCTGTCAATCCAGAACCCTTAAAACTGTTCAGCACCCAGTGGGCCAGAGGTCTCCAGACCAGGTCCTTAGGGACATAGAGCAGTCTCTGGAGGAACTGCAGGCGGAAAGCAGCGCCCCTGCTGGCCAAATGAACAAGTCCTTGTCCTCCTTCTTCCTTTGGAAGGAACAGAACAGACTGGGGAATCCAGTGCAGCTTATCCCAAAAAAAAATTAACTAAAACAGCTTGAATCTTAGCAAGTAAATTAGAAGGAGGGTCCACACAAGACAGTTTATGCCACAGAGAAGAAGACAGCAGATTGTTAATAACAAGAGTCCTCCCTCTGTAGGACATGCTCGGTAAGAGCCACTTCCATTTCTTTAATCTGCCTTCTATTTTCTCCAGAGCATTGTCCCAGTTTTTTTGCATCACACACTCCTCACCCAGAAACACTCCCAAATACTTCACCCCTCCTTTCTTCCAGGTGAGTCCTCCTGGGAGAGATAGAGTGGTCTGTAGCTGATCTCCCACCACCACAGCTTCACTCTTAGCCCAGTTAACTTTAGCAGAAGAGATGTGATTAAAAACACTCACATTCTCTACCAAAGCGTCGATATCTGTTTGCTTGTTTAAAACAACCACGACATCGTCAGCATAAGCTGAAAGTTTAACAGCTGAAGTACACCCAGGAAAATACACACCTAAAAGATCATTCCTGAGTTTATGGAGCAGAGGCTCAATAGCGAGGGAATAAAGCATCCCCGACAGAGAGCCCCCCTGCCGTACCCCTCTCTGCTCATTAGAAGGTGCAGCCAAACCACCATTAACCTTCAATATACTCGCAATGTCTCGGTCCAGGACCTGAATCTGAGCTATGAAACCTGGGCTGAAGCCAAAAGCACTGAGCGTCTGCCACAAATACTGATGTTCAACCCGGTCAAAAGCCTTTTCCTGGTCTATGGAAATAAGACCAGTATCCATACCCAGTGAGCTAAAGACGTCCAAAACATGCCGAACTAGAGTGATATTATCACTCATTAACCTGCCGGGCACACAGTAGGTCTGGTCGACATGAACCACTTCACTCATCACCTCCCGAAGCCGAGAAGCGAGAGCTTTGGACAGGATCTTGTAGTCCCCACACAGCAGAGAAACAGGTCTCCAGTTCTTCCCACACCCCCCCACACACACACACTCAAACCCCTCTTTAAAA
>NW_023396255.1:0-2890 GCF_008315115.2 Sander lucioperca
ACGTCATATTCTGTGACTTTTTTTGACTACTATACTGTGACTTTTTCGACATACCATACTAAACTTTCGACATGCTATATACTATGCCTTTTTTCGCCTTCTATACTGTGACTTTTTTGACATAGTAAAACTGACTTTTTTTGACATGCTATACTATGACTTTTTTCGACATACTATACTATGACTGTTTTTTCAAAAAACTAAACCATGACTTTTTTCAACATAATAGACTGTGACTTTTTGTCGACATACATACTATAACTTTCGACATACTATACCAGGACATTTTGTTCGACATAATATACTGTGACTTTTTTCGACAGTGCTATACTATGATTTTTTTTGACATACTAGACTATGACTTTTTGTCAAAAACTAAACCATGACTTGTTCAACATAATATACTGTGACGTTTTTCGACATACTATACTAGCAAACTTTCGCTGACATATACCATGACATGTGTCGACATAATATACTGTGACTTTTTTGCGACATGCTATACTCTGATGTTTTTCGACATACGTGACGATAGGACGGGGCCACATGTACGACACGATCGACGCAATGAACGTAAACCTGACGGGGTGCGACAGTAAGCAGACTGTGACGTGACAGTCGACGACGCGACCGGGCGACCTAAGAAACTAGGACGGTTGGCGACAGAAGATACGGGACGTTTTTCGACATAACACATAAATACTAAACGTGCGACATACGCAGTGCTATGCCGTCGGCGTTCGCAGTCTAGACCTTGACCTGTGTTGACAGTCGAACTAGGACTTGTGGGACATTGTAAACCACGACGGGCTGGAAGATATTACGGGTGTGGACAGTTTACACTAAAGATGACGGAGAGACGACGAGGCTGGGATTCGCACCACAGCGTGCCGAGTCACAATGGATTAGCAGTCCTCGCCTAGACCGACTACGGCCACCGCTCGTCTGGTGATCAAAAAACTAAACCAGGACTTTTTTGTTCGACTACACATATACGAGGACTGTCACAGTGCTATACGAGGACTTATTTTGACATACTATACTATGCACTGGCACTACTAAAACATGACGTTTTTCACCATACGATACTCTGACTTTTTTCACTAGCGAGACGGGGACTTTTTCGTACATACCATACTATACACTTGTCGCATGCTATCCTATGCCGTGTTTTTCGCCCTGCGGGTACTGGGACTTTTTGACATAGTGTAACTGACTTTTGTTTGACAATGCTATACTATGACTTTTTTCGCACATCCTACTAGCTAGGACGTTTTTTCAAAAACTAAACCAGGACTTTTTCAAACATAATATACTGTGACGTTTTTCGACACGTCTATACTGTACTTTCGACATACTATCCATGACATTTTTCGACATCATCTACTGTGACTGTTGTCCGACATGCTATACTATGATTTTTTCACAGTGACCTACGAGACTATGACCTTTTTTCCACTACTATACGTATGACTTTTTCAATAGACGTAAACCTGACTTTTTCGACATAATGAATACTGTGCCTTTTGTGACATACCTATACTAGGACCTCTCGACATCTAATAAACTATTGACTTTGTTCGACTATACGTGACTTTTCGCACATAACGTACTAGAGACTTTCGACTTACTATGCCTTCTTGCGCCATCTATACTAGCCTTTTTTTACATTCTAAACTATGCCTTGGTTACATTTTAAACCACGACGTGCTGTATATTACTTTGTGGACTCCTATACACTACAAGATACTCGATCACGACGTGAGGGGATGCGATATCCACAGCGTGCAGAGCACAATGGATAGTCAGTCCATCGCTTTACCACTGCGGCCACGCGTCTGGTGCTCATCTAAACATGACTGTTTCGATACATGATATTACTGTATGACTTCAACATGCTATACCAAGACTATTTTTGACATACTATACTATGACTTTTTTGGACATACTAACCATGACTTTTTTCAACATACTATACTATGACTTTTTCAACATAATATACTGTGACTTTTTTCGACATAATATACTGACTTTTTTCGACATACTATACTATAACTTTCGACATACTATACCATGACATTTTTCGACATACTATACTATAACTTTCGACATACTATACCATGACTTTTTTCGACATAATATACTATGACTTTCAACATGCTATACTATGACTTATTTTTGACATACTATACTATGACTGTTTTTGGACATACTAAACCATGACTTTTTTCAACATACTATACTATGACTTTTTTCAACCAAACTATACCATGACTTTTTTGACGTCATATTCTGTGACTTTTTTGACATACTATACTGTGACTTTTTTCGACATACCATACTATAACTTTCGACATGCTATACTATGCCTTTTTTCTCCATTCTATACTGTGACTTTTTTGACATAGTAAACTGACTTTTTTGACATGCTATACTATGACTTTTTACGGACATACTATACTATGACTTTTTTCAAAAAACTAAACCATGACTTTTTTCAACATAATATACTGTGACTTTTTCGACATACTATACTATAACTTTCGACATACTATACCATGACATTTTTGACATACTATACTATAACTTTCGACATACTATACCATGACTTTTTCGACATAATATACTATGACTTTCAACATGCTATACTATGACTTTTTTCAACATGATATACTGTGACTTTCTTCGACATAATATACTATGACTTTCAACATGCTATACTATGACTTATTTTTGACATACTATACTATGACTGTTTTGGACATACTAAACCATGACTTTTTTCAACATATATGACTTTTTTCAAAAAACTAAACCATGACTTTTTTCAACATAATATACTGTGACTTTTTCGACATACTATACTATAACTTTCGACATACTATACCAT
>NW_023396256.1:0-2850 GCF_008315115.2 Sander lucioperca
CCTGACACGCCCTGAAACTTCACTCCAGCCCCAAGTCTAACCCCGAACACTGAGCCCCTCCTGCTCTACCCCCGTACTGCAGTTTCTTTTCTGGCTATGATGTGCAGATGATAGCAGGATTTGATTGAACTGTATTCCCCAATGTCTGAGGCAGAACATCAGCTACTCTTCCTGGGTCCACGCAAACATGAACATGACATTTTCAGACCAAACTAAACTATAAAAATGTTGACATTTTCAGATAAAAAAAGTCATATCATATAATATTAAAAGGAGTATAGCTGTATCGTTTCCTGGCCTATATACATGTACAACTTCTTTCCATGTATTCTATAGTCTGGCTTTGAGTTCGACCTGCGGCCCTTTGCTGTCCCGTTCTTCTTTTCCTAACCCAACCGTCCCATTCTTCTTTTCCTAAACCCAACCGTCCCGTTCTTCCCGCACGTCACAGAAACTTAAGCCCACCCACGACCCATTTCCTTAACCTAACCGCGTCGAAAGTGACGCCGATAGTCCCGACCCAGCGCGTTTAGACGCTAAAGGAGACTTTTAGCGTCAGTAACAACGCCAAAGGCACCTGACCGAGCGTCCGTATTTTACGCGACGGGAGTGAGAATCTGTTGGACGTAACGGGGACTGATGTTTTTGAGATTTACTTACCACTTTGCAGCCTCTCTTTAAACATTCTCAGGACCTCCTTCTCCTCCCAGAGGTCGCTGGGGGTCTTAAACCTCTCCTCAGCGGCTGCTGTTGACGTCCCAAACTGTGGGACTGGTGGAGGATGTGCTGGGGAGGGCTCGTGGAACGTGGGGGAGCGCAGCACCGTGTTTTTTTTGTGACTTCATTTTATTCTGGAAGAAAGAAAAAAGAACAAAAACATCCTTAGTTGAATCAGAAATACAGGTAAGAGACAATCATCCCTGGCATTTTTACTCTGTGCTGTGTTTCCAATTCAACTACATATTGTATGTACTATTTGGGAAACATTGGATGTACTATTTATGGTTATACTGTAACTATTAGTTTTCTGTGCCTACACTGAAAAGTGACTTTGTGTCACTTTGCAGTATATTTTCATTAAAAAGTATGACTTTCTTCTTTCAAATGGATTGTTCTAATTGTTCATTTCATAACTATGCTATATTATTCTCACTTCAATATGACTGCTGGAGTGCAGTGTAGGACCACATACGGCAAAATGGAATTGAAATGCATTTAAGTGCCATTCATATGTAGGACTACATGAGACATTTGGATTTGAGGACCTTTCAAGTCTGTTGCATTAACACAATCTAAAATGAAATGTAATATGACATTAACACATAATAAATACAGAAAAAAATAAAACCCACATGTCACACACACAGACACACACAATTAAACAGACAGACACACATGGACACACACACACTCACAGAGACACACACCACACACACACACACACACACACACATGAATTTAAATTCAATCCTAGCATGCAGTTATTTTCCACAAGAAAAATGGAATTAAATTTAAAGTATTGTTTGTTTGTTTTTTGGTCTTGTGGCAGCTGCATATCTTTTAATTTTGATATTTAAAATCAAAATCCGTTTACCTTGCAATGCTGAGAGTGAGCTCAATTTCCCCAGTGCAAGCAGGAAGCCACGACTGACACCTGTATTACAACCAATCAGAGCACAATATGCTAATGAGTTTCTTCCAGAGAGATTCCTCATTCATAAACATCCTTATCCCTCCTGACACAGCCCTGAAACTTAACTCCAGCCCCAAAAACTAACCCCGAAACACATGAGCCCCACACCCCCCCCTGGCTACCCCCGGTACTGCATTTGCCTGTGACAGACAGACGAAAGATCAGACAGCCGTGTAACTGATGTATGTAGTATCGTATGTGTTCATGGTTATAGCTGTGAGTTTTGTCTGCCTACACATAACAATAAACATAAGCCTGTCTTGCAAATGAAATCAAGCCAGTGTCTGTTTTTTTGTTTTTTTTCTCCTGTTAGCAGGTTATTTTGTGAACTTAAAATGTACTTTCAATAGATTCCTCTGTGTCATTTTAAAAGTGTGAAGACAACATCCTTAGAAACGCCCTAAATGTAAACTGTGTAATTCTGGGGAAGATAAGGATGCATCTCAGAAACTGCTGTGATTCTCATTAGCTCTAAAGAACATTTACTGTATTTCAAGATATTTTTTAAACAGAAAAATCTAGCAAGATTACCTTGTCATGCTGAGAATGAACGTGAAAGACAGCAGTCCTCCAATTAATGCTGCAAGGCACAGAGCTGTATTTATAAATCCTTGCCTTGCTTCCAACCCATCAGAGCACAGTATGCCAATGAGTTTCTTCCAGAGCATAAACATCCCTATCCCTCCTGACACAGCCCTGAACTAACTCCAGCCCCAAAGTCTAACCCCGAAACACATCAGCCCCTCCTGGCTACCCCCGGTACTGCATTTCTTTTCTGGCTATTATGTGCACATTGATAACATGATTTGATTGAACTGTATTCCCCAATGTCTGAGGCAGAACATCAGCTACTCTTCCTGGGGTCCACGCACAACATGAAACATGACATTTTCAGACCAAACTAAACTATAAAAAATGTTGACATTTTCAGATAAAAAAGTCATATCATATAATATTAAAGGAGTATAGCTAGTATCGTTTCCTGCCTATATACATGTACAAACTTCTTTCCATGTATTCTAATAGTCTGGCTTGAGTTCGACCTGCGGCCCTTTGCTGTCCCGTTCTTCTTTCCTAAACCCAACCGTCCCATTCTTCTTTTCCTAAACCCAACCGTCCCCTTCTTCCCGCGCGTCACAGAAACTTAAGCCCACCCA
>NW_023396257.1:0-2799 GCF_008315115.2 Sander lucioperca
GTTTGATGTAACGTTAGACGCAAGACCTCAAAAGTGTCGATCCTCAACTTTTTAGTTTTCTTCTGACTCTGGATAATGGACGACCAGTACTGTAGGAGTCAAAAGTAGTTTTTGTTTATATTTAAGCACATAGTTTGTAAGACGTACTTTAAGACTTGTTTTCTAGTTCTGATCCACTGACATTGATGCCAGCTAGGGCAACTGATTGCCAAATAGGCTGCACCATAGTATTGTGATTGTAATATAATTAATGAGCTAAGGGGAAGTTGGAAACATTAGTGCAAGTTTGGTGTCCTTGCTTTAGTGAGACCAAACAGTTTGTACATCTAGTCATCCTGTTCATCTTATTTGATTTTGACCAAAATACGGGATCTCTGATCTATCTATACATTTAGGCTATCAATAAATCTTTTGCACGTCATTCACGGCCTCCCCTGAAACAGTTCAGTTTCCCTGGGAGCCCGCCTGTGTCTGTGATTTGAAGGGTGTAAAAACGAGTTAAGCGTGTTAACCATCCACAGGGGGTGTCTTGATTTGAAGGGTATAAGGGTCCGTGTTCTAACACAGTCTGTGTCTGCTTTGTTTCAAGGGCCAACTTTTATTTCATTTCTTCATTCTGTGTTTGACTTTTTAAAGTACATAGTACTACATGTAAATATGTACATGAGGTCGAATGATTATACAGATTCCAGATTATAACACTACATAAGGCTGGATCCAAAAATCTAAGCAGTTCTCAACTAAATGTAATTACAGAAATAGTGACAGTCTTTGAATAACAGTGATTCAAGTGGCTAAGTTGGCATCCCTGTGAGACTCCATGTGCTTATCATAGGTTCAGCTCATGGGATGGTTGTGACTGTAACCTTTCATTACGTCTCTCAATAACGAATAACCTTTTCATTATAACATCTAAAGCATGTGAAATATACACCCTATCTGAATATCTGTCATTTATTTTCCTTATATCAGGTCTGTCTGTATGGCGTTTTACTCTCTAGCTGTAATGCAAATAAAAAAAACACAAATATAANATGCCCTTTAGGGAGACCAAAGAAGAAGCAAATACGTGATAAGATCTGGTGTTGTCGGAGTTATTACAAGTACTACTTAATTTGAGTGGAACATTTCCCCTTTTTAACATACATTATCATGAACAATGCCCTCTTAAACTTGTGAAATCTGTGCTTGTTAATGGCACTTAGGGCTTCTTATCGCTTCTTGTCACAACCCTTGCAATAACTATAACTACTTCTTAAAATTAGCAATCATGGAGAACCAATTATATTACAGTGTGACATTTTCTGCTAATAGCATCTATGTTGTATAAAGATAAACAAATTAGCCATGTTTCTATTTTACTGGTGAATAACTCAAACAGGATAAAACTGAAAAAAACTTCAAATGTGTTACAAACTCACATATCTCTTGAAATATTTGACATACCGTGACCAGCAACTTAACAATGCCCGTGAGAGTACTATCGTCATTTCAAATATTCACAGCTCACACTGGGGCATTAAGGTCACTGATATTCACAACTTCTTCAAACAATCATCATATTCAAAAGAAAGCGTTTTACTTTGGCTTCAAGGAAGTTTTGAGCCCATAAACACCACAAAGTGCAGTAACAAATAACAGAAATGTAAATGTTTTTTAATATTGGTCTAATTTTCTTGTGTAACTACATACTTTTCACGTTTAAAGCTTCCAAAAGAACATTGGAAGAGTGACTTGACTTTTATTTTTTGCTGGACACTTTCATGTGTAAACAAGTTTGGCTATTGACCCCCTGGATGGGGTGTGTGAGCGTCCGGTTGTACTAAAAGGCAGACAGCTAGAGACAGCTACTCATTTATCCTTATGTACATTTTGTTTTAAGCCTGTTTCTCGCTAGCCAAAATTAATAAGCAATTAATATTACAGTTAACCTGAATTACATATGCACCTTGCTAACCATGCTAGCTAACCATCAGGTCCTTATTGCAAAACTGTCTTATTTTAATGTCTCCCCTTTAGCAACAAAATGGATTGCAGTGAGACTAGCCTTCAAGACATGTTCTTGAAAAGGAATGCCAATCAATTCATGAATGTACAGTTATGACCTAAGACAGACAAACTATTTCTTCTGTATACTTTATATTAAAATAATGTAATTTGTTTCAAGCCAAAGAATGCGTACCAAACATCACTATGAATGCTGTCACATTTAGATTTTATATTTGACATCACAGATTCAGGGGCCAAACAAGCAATGGCAACAACATCCGCAGTTAGCTAATACACACCAATTTGTCCTAAGACAAAGGCATAATGAATCCCAAACCTGATGTTCAGTGGTATTCCCCGTGTTCTGACAGTCTTTGTGTACTGCTTTGTTTCAAGGGGCCAACTTTTATTTCTTTTCTTCATTTATTTTTGTTTTAACTTTTTAAAGTACATAAGTACTACATGTATACAATATGTAGCAATGAGGTAGAAAGTATTATAAAGAATACCAGATATAAAACTACATAAGGATGGAATCAAAATCTTAAGCAGTTCTCAACTAAATGTAATTACAGAAATAGTGCCAGTCTTTGAATAACATTGATTCAAGTGGCCAAGTTGGCATCCCTGTGAGACTCCATGTGCTTATCATAGGTTCAGCTCATGGGATGGTTGTGACTGTGACCTTTCATCACATCTCTCAATAACGAATAACTTTTTTCATTATAACATCTAAAGCATGTGAAATATACACCCTATCTGAATATCTGTCATTTATTTTCTTATATCAGGTCTGTCTGTATGGCGTTT
>NW_023396258.1:0-2751 GCF_008315115.2 Sander lucioperca
AAAATCCTGAAATGATCACTAAACTTAAACAGCTTTTTCACAAAAACTGTAAAAGATATCAAACTGAAAAGCCATAGTTTAATACCTGAATATTTTGTGAACATTTTAAAGTTTGTTTGGCGTCTGTAGGTGAAAGTATGAAGGAGCTGAAAATTTGGGAGCGGAAGAAGATTTGAAGGATTTGAAGCATGCTCTCATTCACTTCAATGTTAAAAAAAAGTCATAAAAGCTTAATATTTAAAAAAGTATAAATAGTAGAAAAAAAGTTGAAGAAGTCCCATCATTAGCTGAAAGAGCTGAACATTTTAAAAGTTGAATGGTTTTAATAGCTGAAGTATGCAGAAGTTACAGAGAGCCAAAAAACGTACGGAAATATCAGAGAGAACTAGAAAATGCATTTCTGCGGAAATGCGTGGGAATGCTGAATAACTGAATTGCTAACACTAAACTGGTTGAATAGCTTAAATCAGTGAGAAGAAGTTGAAGTAGTGAGAGCAGTTGAAACAGTGGAAATCGTTTTAATACGTATGAATTTCATTAAAAGTTAAAAGCTTATGCTAAACTGAACTGTTGGCTTTAAAAGTTGAATAATGACAAAATAAGTAAAACATTGTGAGGTTTGAGTTTATTTTCTAACTGATAATCACTCACAAATGCAGAAATATGAAACAATAGTACGAAAAATCTTAAAGCTCAAATGCACTACACTGCTAAAAAATCAGGAAAATTGTTAGAGTTGGAAGCTAAACTGCATTACCCAAGTGAAGAGCTAAAATACATTGTTAGAAAAGCTTGAAGCTGAACTGTAATACTGTCAAAGATAAAGGTTTAAATGAATTACCTAAAACGGCTCGAAAGAAGAAATACTTTGTATTATTATCAGACACTGCATACACGCAAAAAGCATCAATTTAGCTGATATGAGATGTGAAATATTAGGTGAAAAGAATGGGGCTGAACAAAAGAAAGAGAGGACAGAGAGAAGAGAGGAGAGAAAGAGAAAGAGAGGAGAGGAAAAGAGAGAGCCAAAATAAACATGAATAGCTGAATTGTTAAAGCTAAACTGGTTGAATAGCTAAATCAGTAAGAATAAGTTGAAGTAGTGAGAATAATTGAAAGAGTGAATGACATCTCAATCAGGGACATATTGACTGAAGTATCACAGCAGGATTTGAACCTGGATCTCCCACACCAAGGTGTGGACCATATCCACTACACTGTCATCTGTAAGATGCTAAAGTTCCTGTAGCACTTATAAAGCCTCACAACACCTGCTAATGCTATAAGTGAGAGACAGTGTGAGAGAGCCGTAGGTTCTTTATTTAGAACTGTAGTGAAAGTATGGAGGGGCTGTGTGTGTGTGTGTGTCTGTGTGTGTCTGTTTCTGTGTGTGTGTGTGTGTGTGTGTGTGTGTCTGGTGTGTCTGTCTGTGTGTGTGTGTCTGTGTTTTGTGTGTGTGGTGTTGTGTGTGCGTGTCTGTGTGTGTGTCTGCGTATGTGTGTTGTGTGTGTGTGTGTGTCTGTGTGCGTGTGTGTGTCTGTGTGTGTCTGTGTGCGTGTGTCTGTGTGTGTGTTTGTGTGTGTGGTGTGTGTCTGTGTGTGTGTGTTTGTGTGTGTGTGTGTGTTTGTGTGTGTGTTTCTGTCTGTGTGTGTGTGTGTGTCTGTGGTGTGTCTGTGTGTGTCTGTGTGCGTTTGTCTGTGTGTTTGTGTGTGTGTGTGTCTGTGTGTGTGTGTCTGTGTTTTTGTGTGTGTTTTTGTGTGTGTGGTGTGTGTGTCTGTGTATGTGTGTTGGTGTGTGTGTCTGTCTGTGTGCGTGTGTGTGTGTGTCTGTGTGCGTATCTGTGTGTGTGTTTGTGTGTGGTGTGTCTGTGTGTGTGTGTGTCTGTGTGTGTGTGTTTGTGTGTTTGTGTGTCTGTGTGTGTGTGTATGTGTGTGTGTCTGTGTGTGTGGTGGTCTGTATGTGTGTGTGTGTGTGTCTGTGTGTGTGGTGTGTGTGTGTCTGTGTGTGTGTGTGTGTGGTTTCTGTGTGTGTGTGTGTCTGTGTTTTGTGTGTGTGTAGTGTCTGCGTATGTGTGTTGGTGTGTGTGTGGTCTGTGTGTCTGTCTCTGTGTGTGTGGTGTCTGTGTTTTTGTGTGTGTGTGTTTGTGTGTGCGTGTCTGTGTGTGTGTCTGCGTATGTGTGTTGGTGTGTGTGTGTGTCTGTGTGCGTGTGTGTGTCTGTGTGTGTCTGTGTGCGTGTGTCTGTGTGTGTGTTTGTGTGTGTGTGTGTGTGTGTGTGTGTTGTGTGTGTGTGTGTGTGTGTGTGTGTGTGTTTGTGTGGGTGTTTCTGTCTGTGTGTGTGTGTGTGTCTGTGTGTGTGTCTGTGTGTGTCTGTGTGCGTTTGTCTGTGTGTGTTGTGCTGTGTGTGTTGTGTCGTGTGTGTGTGTGTGTGTGTTGTGTGTGTGTTTTGTGTGTGGTGTGTCTGTGTATGTGTGTTGGTGTGTGTGTCTGTCTGTGTGCGTGTGTGTGTGTGTGTGTCTGTGTGCGTATCTGTGTGTGTTTGTGTGTGTGTGTGCTGTGTTGTTTGTGTGTTTGTGTGTGTGTTTGTGTGTGTGTGTGGTATGTGTGTGTGTTTGTGTGTCTGTGTGTGTGTGTGTTGTGTGTGTGTGTCTGTGTGTGTGTGTGTGTGTGTGGTGTGTGTGTGTCTGTGTGTGTGTGTGTTGTGTGTGTCTGTGTGTGGTGTGTGTGTGTGGTGTGTGTGTGTGTGTGTGTGT
>NW_023396259.1:0-2694 GCF_008315115.2 Sander lucioperca
ATTCAATTCAATTCAATTTTATTTATAGTATCAATCATAACAAGAGTTATCTCGAGACACTTTACAGATAGAGTAGGTCTAGACCAAACTCTGTACTTTACGAAGCCCCAACTATTACAGTGGTTGCCTCAAGAGCAAGCATTAGCATAGCTATTGCGACAGTGGCAAGGAAAAACTCCCTTTTTTTTGTTAGGAAGAAACCTCGGACAGACCCAGACTCTTGGTAGGCGGTGTCTGACGGCACCAGTTGGGGGAGTGGTGAATGGTGGCAATAATAGTCATAATAAAGATAGTGAAGCAGTGATCACAATGGTAGTCATAGTAGTTCATGTCATAGTAGGGCACAGCAGGGCGTTACGGGTGTAGTGTGGCACAGCAGCCTGGGTGGACGCGGTTGGACGCGGCAGGACGCAGTCGGACACTGCGGGGAAACGCAGAGCGTAGCAGGGTGTAGTAAGTCCATAGCGTCAGCTGCACCCAGGACCCCCGGTGTAGGTGCCACCCAATTCCAAGGCGATGTTCTGGGTGAAGAAGAAGCAAAGGGACTCCGGGAGAAAACTCCCCAGAGATAGGTTAGTAACAGGCATTTCTGGGACTAAGATGCACACAAAGGAGACAAGTGAAAAGAGAGAAGAGGGAGCGGCTCATTGTGTCCTTGGAAGGAGCTTCCCACAGCAGTCTAGAGTTATAATAGTATAACTAAGAGAGGCAGGCTAAAGAGAGGGGGCCCTGGACCGGGCTCGTACTCTCCCCTGCCGGAACGGGCTTGTACTTCCTGCCTCCCTCTACTCTACTCTACTATGCTGCAACTCCTCACTCCCTAACTATAAGCTTTATCAAAGATGATGGTTTTCAGTTTATTCTTAAATGTGGCGACGGTGTCAGCCCCCCGAACCCAAGTTGGGAGCTGGTTCCACAGGAGAGGAGCCTGGTAGCTGAAGGCTCTGGCTCCCATTCTACTTTTAGAGACTCTAGGAACCACAAGTAGCTCTGAGTTCTGGGAGCGTAGTGCTCTAGTGGACAATAAGGTACTAAAGCTCTTCTATGTATGATGGTGCTTGACCATTTAGTGCTTTGTAGGTCAGGAGAAGGATTTTAAATTCAATCCTGGATTTTTACAGGAAGCCAATGCAGAGAAGCTAATACAGGAGAAATGTGATCTCTTTTGTTAGTTCTTGTCAGAACACGTGCTGCAGCATTCTGGATCAGCTGGAGGGTCTTGAGGGACTTATTTGAGCAGCCTGATAGTAAAGAATTACAGTAGTCCAGCCGGGAAGTTACGAATGCATGGACTAGTTTTTCAGCATCGTTTTGAGACAGGATGTTCCTGATTTTGGCAATGTTACGAAGATGGAAAAAGGCTGTTCTTGAGGTTTGTTTTAAGTGGGCGTTAAAGGATAGATCCTGGTCAAAAATGACTCCTAGATTTCTGACAGTAGTGCTGGAGGCCAGGGCAATACCATCTAGGGTAGCTATATATTTAGATAATGAAGTTCGGTGGTGCTTGGGTCCCAGCACAATAACTTCCGTTTTGTTTGAGTTCAACATCAGAAAATTGTGGGTCATCCAGGATTTTATATCTTTAATGCACGCTTGAAGTTTAGCTAACTGACCGCTTTCGTCTGGCTTGATTGACAGATATAATTGGTGTCGTCTGCGTAACAGTGAAAGTTAATTGAGTGTTTCCTAATAATATTGCCTAGAGGAAGCATATATAAAGAGAATAGATTGGTCCAAGCACTGAGCCTTGAGGAACGCCATGGCTAACTTTAGCGTATTTGGATGGTTTATCGTTAATATTACAAATTGGATCGCTCAGAAAAATAGGACTTAAACCAGCTTAGTGCGATTCCTTTAATGCCAACTAAATGTTCCAGTCTCTGTAAGAGGATGGTATGGTCAATAGTGTCGAATGCAGCACTAAGATCTAATAAGACAAGTACGGAGACAAGTCCTTTGTCAGCAGCAGTTAGAAGGTCGTTAGTGATTTTCACCAGTGCCGTCTCTGTGCTATGATGCATTCTAAATCCTGACTGAAAGTCTTCAAATAGACTATTTCTATGCAGAAAGTCACACAATTGATTAGCGACTACCTTCTCAAGGATTTTGGAGAGAACGGGAGGTTAGATATAGGTCTATAGTTGGCTAAGACCCTCAGGTCGAGGGTGGGTTTTTTTCAGAATAGGTTTTATCACAGCTACTTTAAAAGACTGCGGTACGTGACCCGTTAATAAGGACATATTGATCGTATCTAGTATGTGGTGTTGACCACAGGTAGTGCTTCTTTAAGTACTTCGTTGGAATGGGGTCTAAGAGACAGGTAGTTGGCTTAGCTGAAGAGACCCTTAACATTAATTGTTGGAGGTCTAAAGGATAAAGCCGTCTAAATAGTATCAGGTCTTATCGTTCTCTCTAGCCCTCCTGCGCCCAATGGTGAGTCGTTGGAAGCTGTGGGCAGAAGGTGATGAATTTTTTCTCTAATTGTTATAATTTTATCATTAAAAAGGTCATGAAGTCATCACTGCTCAGAGCTATAGGAATAGATGGCTCATAGAGCTGTGACTATCTGTCAGCCTGGCTACAGTGCTGAAAAGAACCTTGGTTGTTCTTATTTTCTTCTATTAGTGTTGAGTAATAGTCTGATCTGGCATTTCTGAGGGCCCTCCTATAATTTTTTAGACATCTTGCCAATCC
>NW_023396260.1:0-2671 GCF_008315115.2 Sander lucioperca
TGTGTGTGTGTGTGGCTGTGTGTGTGTGCGTGTCTGCATATATGTGTGTGTGCGTGCGTGTATGTGTGTGCATGTATATGTGTCTGTGTGTGCGTGTCTGTGTGTGCGTGTCTGTGTGTGAGTGTGTGTGTGTGTGCGTGTCTGTGTGCGTGTTTGTGTGTGTGTGTGTGTCTGTTTGTTTCTGTGTGTGTGTTTGCGTTTGTGTGTGTGTGTGTGTGAGTGTGTGTGTGTGTGTGTGTGCGTGTCTGTGTGTGCGTGTGTGTGTGTGTGTGTGTCTGTTTGTTTCTGTGTGTGTGTTTGCGTTTGTGTGTGTGTGTGTGTGTGTGTGTGTGTGAGTGTGTGCGTGTGTGTGTGTGTGTGTGTGTCTGTTTGTTTCTGTGTGTGTGTTTGCGTTTGTGTGTGTGTGTGTGTGTGTGTGTGTGTGTTTGCGTTGTGTGTGTGTGTGTGGTGTGTGTGTTTGTGTGCCTCTGTGTGGTGAGAAAAGACAGACAATATATAATATTTTTTATGTCTGGTGAAAAGTGCTGTGTCATGCTATAAAGATTATCACAACATTACGTTACATCTCATTTAGCTTACACTTTTATCCAAAGCAACTTCCAATTGCTATACATGTCAGATGTAACACGGCTCAAAGTGGGCTTCGAACCTGGGTCTCCCAATCCAAGGGCATGTGTCATAAAAGAAAAGGAAAAAAAACAGGAAAGAAAAGAAATTGCTATAGGGATTCAGTGTTTTGCTTAAGGACACATCAGTTAATGTAGCAGAATAAGATTTGAACCCAGGTCTTCCACGTCAAAGGTATGAGTCATAACCACTACACTAGACCACACAATACACACAGGAGGTGCTCCTTCAGCTCTAATAAAGCCTGTCTTTGATCTGTCATTACCACACCTGCTGTTAATATGTCACCTGTGGCACGCTACAGCTATTCATAGACAGATTTTTTTAAAAAGAGGAATTTTAAGGATTGGAAAAGATGTAGAACATTGTGAGGTCTGAGTATATTTTCTAACTGATAATCACTCACAAATGCAGAAATATGAAACAAATAGTACGAAAAATCTTAAAACTCAAATGCACTACACTGCTAAAAAATCAGGAAAATTGTTAGAGTTGGAAGCTAAACTGCATTACCCAAGTGAAGAGCTAAAATACATTGTTAGAAAAGCTGGAAGCTGAACTGTAATACTGTCAAAGGTGAAAGTTGAAATGAATTACCTAAACGGCTGAAAGAAGAATACTTTGTATTATTATCAGACACTGCATATATTAGGTGAAAAGAATGGGCTGAACAACAAAAAAGAGAGGACAGAGAGAAGGAGAGAAGAGAGGAGAGAAAGAGAGGAGAGCCAAATAAAACATATATAGCTGAATTGTTAAAGCTAAACTGGTTGAATAGCTTAAATCCATAAGAATAAGTTGAATAGTGAGAATAGTTGAAAAAGTGAAATGACATCTTGTTCAGGGACACAATGACTGATGTACCCCAGTGGGATTTGAACAAGGATCTCTCACACCAAAGTCATGTGTCCTATCCACTCCACTATCATCTGTATAGATCACAAACTTTCCTTTAGGACTTATAAAGCCTGTCTTTGATCATTAATCACCACACCTGCTAATGAGTGAGAGACAGTGTGAGAGAACAGTAGGTTCTTTATTTAGAACTGTAGGTGAAAGTATGGAGGGGCTGAAAATGTTGGGAGCGGAAGAAAATTTGAAGGATTTGAAGCATGATCTCATTGACTTCAATGTTAAAAAAAGTGTTAAAAAGCTTAATATTTTAAAAAGTGTAAATAGTAGAAAAAAAGTTGAAGAAGTCCAGTCATTAGCTGAAAGAGCTGAACATTTTAAAAGTTGAATGGTTTTAATAGCTCAACGTAAGCAGAAGTTACGGAGAGCCAAAAAAAGTACGGAAGAGGGAATAAAAACAAGACACAGAAACAGACAAACAGACAGAGACAGACAGACAGACATACAGAGAGAAACAAACAGAGACACAGAGAGAGACAGAGACAGGGAGAAACAGACAGACAGAGACAGGGAGAAACAGAGACAGAGACAGACAGAGAGAGACAGAGAGAAACAGAAACAGACATACAGAGACAGACCTACAGAGAGACAGAGAGAGACAGAGACAGGGAGAAACAGAAACAGACAGACATAGACAGGGAGAAACAGAGACAGAGAGACAGAGAGACAGAGAAAGACATAGAAAGACAGCGAGACAGAGACAGACAGAGAGATACAGATACAGATACAGACAGAGAGACAGAGACAGAGAGACATAGAAAGACAGAGAGACAGAGACAGACAGAGAGAGACAGACAGGGAGACAGAGACATAGACAGACAGAGAGAGACAGACAGAGAGACAAAGAGAGACGGAGATAGACAGACAGAGAGAGACGGAGAGAGAGACACAGACAGAGAGAGACAGACAGAGAGACAGAGACAGACAAAGAGAGACAGACACAGTCAGACAGAAGTGGAACACTAAAGCTGTAGACTAATGTTCATATTACTGCCTGTAGTATTCAAGTCAACTGTCTGTGAAAGGGTTGTCATGGTAACGTATGAGCAGTGAAAAACACCCTTGAAGTCTGTGATGAGATCTCTTTGATCTTTAATCAGGGTTAACGGACCGTGTCACCTGCTGAAACTGC
>NW_023396261.1:0-2662 GCF_008315115.2 Sander lucioperca
GGTGCGTGATTCTCATGACCCGTATAGTATAAAATGAGCTGAGGGAAGACTGTGGGACATTGTCATAACAGTCCAGCAGCTCTAACGTCATAGTTTCATGTCAGATAAAGAGGAGAACCTCTGTCGTCACAGTGAACGTGAGTGTCATATTCTGGAACCTTCTCACGGTCTAATGGCTCGGACACTACTATCATAATAGTTATCAGAGGACTCCCTCAGTTGAAAGGCATATTATCTGGAATATAAGATCAACCACTCCATTGTTACCTGAGTCTTTCTACACTGACACTAAATATGCATCACTGTGGTCTACTCTAGGTTTCAGTGACGGACTCTGAAATGATTTAATAGATCATTCTGGCTGGTTGCATCAGTCTCACCAGAATCTTTATAGTACATTGTCTGATAAACATTGGCTCCTTTATCAGTAGCTATAAAGCTATCCATATCATAAATCCTGAAATCTTCATAATTTAACATTCTTAACAGTAATTGTCACCAGTGTGAAAGGATTCAAATTAAATGTTCTTGCGTTTTTCTGACGTATATAAACTGTACGAGTAGGTAATATCAGAATTTGACCCTCATCTAGTCTGTTGCATTGAGATGAACAACAAGGCTTCCTATGGGAGAATTTCCACTAAATTTTTACACTCAAACTAACTTGTCAAAGATAGGTGCATTGTCATTTGTGTCGCAAAACACGAACAATTACACTGGCAGTGCCAGATCGAGCAGGTGTGCCTCTCTACAGCTGTGAGTATTAAATTATGAACAGCTGCTGCTCCCGATCTAAAGTCTGTAAGATCAAATCGGGCAAACTTCGACCCATCTCTGCCAGTCTGAACTTCAATATTAAAATGTTCACTTTCAGTTCAGATGTATGTTTTCACTGAATTGCTCCAACATCGGATCAACTGCATTACTGAGACGGAGAATCTCTCCCCTTTCGCGTGGCTTCGAGATATATCTAAATGTATGAGTCTCGTTCGAAACTTGTGGGTGGCGTTGTCGGGCGTGTCATATCAAAATCTCTACTTCTATGTTAAATATTCGTACTGTGGTTTCTAGTATATTGCCAGTTTGAGAGCTAGCAAGAACGCTGATGACTTGGTATGGGCAAATGTTTCCCTGTCAATCTTCTCAACACATACAGTTCACCAGTCTCTTTGTTCACATCCAGGTATTTCTTATTTGCAATGATGTCAAGACGCATCTTCCTCTGATTCAGTGTTTTACATCCAGGCTGAGATCGGTAGCAAGGTTAGCGACGACTGATCCTTCTTTCATCTCCTCTGGTATTGAATAATGAGTTCCTGATGTCGAAATATTGTGAACGAAGACAAAAGATAAGAATACCTAACAACACGTACCTTTTGCAAGACTGCATTGTTACAAAGGACCTCGTTGTTGTGTGGGTTCACCGCGCTTTAAAACGAAAGAATGTAGGTTTCCAGTAATATTGAATTCAGCTGTGAAGCCCTTAATCCCAAACATATTCACGCAGTTTTATCAGAGGATTTTTCCGCGCTAAAAAGAAAAGCTGCGTTTTTGGAGTGGAGTTTCAGCACCACGGAGCTCTCCGGTTGTTTCACGATCTGTCCTGATGACGGCGATTCACTGTCATGGCGTCATGTACCGTTCTTTCATTAAGAAAACAGCGCCACCTTTATATTTTGTGGTTAACGTGAAGCACATTAAATACATTGCATACATTTTATGTGGATTTAAAATTACCTTTTGTCGATATTAGGCCTGAACAGAATCGTCAGACTGTTAAAGATTTGTAATCTTGAAATGTCTAAATTGTGAATAAAATGCCACTTAATATTGATACACGATAAGATAGAAACACGTGAACATGGACTATTTACCTGCAGGGTAGAAGCTGCTGAATCACTAGTGTCTGTCAGTCCTGTGCCTCTTGGTAACTGGACACGATGTATCTGGAGCCTTTGGCACAGGCTGTCTAACCACCAGCTTTCCTTTCCTGGTCTCTGCTAGAACAAGACTGTACAGTAGGCATCGTTGGAGACCAGAGTGAATCTGCGATGGTGGAGTTCCTCTCACTGATCACACTGTTCCTGCAGGGAGGAGCCGCTTTGCTGGGCTTGGGTTTCTGACACTTGAGCACGATGGTGACCATATGGTGATCAGCAGGAGAAACGACACCGAGCCCAGACCGATGACCAAATACAGGTTTAGGTCTGAAAAGATGTCATATTCCAGAGGTCACTCAGTCATGTCAGAGTAGGCCTTAACGACAGTCTCCACTGTGGACAGCTTGATGGTGACTGTAGCAGAGAGAGCAGGCTCCCGTTGTCTTGGCAACAACAACCAGTCGCTGGTGGCGCGGGTCTCTGTAACTGAAGCATCCTCATAGTCCGGATCTCTCCGTTGTACTGGTCCAGACTGAACAAGGTGGCGTCAGTCACCTGGAGGAACTGGTAGGTAATCCGAGAGTTGTGCACCGAGTCGGTGTCTAAGGCTATCACCTTGGCACCAGAGAGCCTTTATCGTGGATCTGGGGATCTTTTTCCTCCACACCGAGCCGTGCGCGCGCCACGGAGAGACAATAACCGGAGCGTTGTCGTTCTGGTCCACAATGATGATGTGGACCGTCACGTTACTGCTGAGTGGAGGAGAGCCAGAGTCTCTGGCC
>NW_023396262.1:0-2660 GCF_008315115.2 Sander lucioperca
TATACTGTGTATTGACTCAGAAGCACACTGTGAATGTATGTGTGAATGTGAATGTGAATGTGAATGTATATATATATATATATATATATATATATATATATATATTATATCTAAATGTTATATCTAAATCTAATGTTAAATATATATCTAAATGTTAAATCTAAATGTTATATCTAAATCTAAATGTTAAATTTATATCTAAATGTTATATCTAAATCTAAATGTTAAATTTATATCTAAATGTTAAATGTTAAATCTAAATATTATATCTAAATCTAAATGTTAAATATATATCTAAATATTATATCTAAATGTTAAATATATATCTAAATATTATATCTAAATGTTAAATATATATCTAAATATTATATCTAAATCTAAATCTTAAATATATATCTAAATGTTAAATCTAAATGTTATATCTAAATGTGTCGCCAAGTGTAAAGCTAAATATTTAGAAAATATTCAAATCCAACCCACTGCCCACGCCCACTGCAGTGGCTTGAAATCGCGCTGCACAAAAGGTCAATTCTGATTGGCTGTTTGTCTCCAATTAGATCGCAAGTAGCAGGAAACACATCTACAGGGAAAGTCTTTGACACAACACCTGCCATGATGCCCCAGCAAGGGGTATCTCTGCTGTAGCCAGTGGGTACTTGGAAAGATTGTGGAGCAGCTTAACTAATTAAAATAATAATTGAATTATGATTGATTTAAAACAATATATCAGCTAAAACAGCTCAACACATACAGTATGTTAAAACATATAGCGAAGTAATCAATGGTAGAAAAAAATAGCTAAAAGTGGCCTACTGACTTAGCTAACAGTTAAAAGTAATGGATGACTTTTGAAACATTAACCATACTTCAAGTAAAAGGTCTAGTAACTAGACCTTTTATTTAGGTTGGTTTGGTCAGAAATTCTACTAAAGTTAGTAGAATTTCTGACCAAACCAACCTAAATGTTTACAGTTTAATTGCATGAAAATGTAAGAATATTCACTTTAATATGATAAATAGTGTGAACACATTGGGAATTGATAGGGCGGGGTATGTGAGTTTATATGACAGGGCTGTGGGGGGAAACTCAGACCAGAAGGGTTGGAGAGCACTGATCTACAGTATTTTATATTATTGACCGACCGGTATATTACAGACATGCCTTAATAGTTGTGTTAATCACAATACCGCTGTTTGAATTACATATCTCTGTGTGACCAACGTCATCCTTCCCAAGCAGTCTAACATTAGCCCAGCATGGATAAAGTCCAGCTATGCATCCAACATATTCATCTGAACAAAACTAAAATGTCACAATCCAGCCACTTTGTAATACTGGTTACATAGTTATCGTGTTTTATTAACCTTAATTCTGTTTGCCAAGGCTATATTTTATTGGCTTGCAAAGTAGCTATCCGTTGCTAACGCTAACGTTAGCTAGCTAATTTATGTCAAAAAGCAGTAGTTAACTAATGTTACTGCCAAGATATGGTTTCATTGTAAGACAGTGTAAACACATGACAACACTTGAGGAGTCTTACAACACCTCTCTGGTCTCTAGTGAAATCATATCTTGGCAGTAGTTAGCTAACGTTTCTGCTTTTTAAGATAAATTAGCGTTAGCAACGGATAGCTCCTTCGCAAGCTAATATAGCAACATAATTCAGGTTAATAAAATACGGTAATGTAACCAAAGTATTAAAAACTACTTACATGTGGCTATAGTGTGATAGGTCTACTGCTGTTCAGTCTCACATTGCGAGACCTAGCTAACTTAGCTAGTTACAGTGCTGCAAGGCCTGTTCAGAGGACATGTCGGCTGCAGTGTGTGAGCTAGACTGCTTGTGAAGGATGAGTCAAACTAATGTTAAACACACAAGGAGATATAAGTCAAAGAAGACAACGGCATTATAGTACACACAAATATTAAGACATTTCTGTGATATAAGTCAATAATACAAAATACTGACCGAAATGTGTTTTAATCCAGTAACATTAGTCGAACAGCTCCACTGTAGTCAGTATTTAGCTACTGGTGTTGACTGAAACTTGCGGTGCAGCCCACTGCAGTGGGCGTGGTTTCCTTGGGGATTTGAATATTTTCTAAATATTTAGCTTTACACTTGGCGACACATTTAGGTATAACATTTAGGTTTAACATTTAGATATATATTTAAGATTTAGATTTAGATATAATATTTAGATATATATTTAAGATTTAGATTTAACATTTAACATTTAGATATATATTTAAGATTTAGATTTAGATATAATATTTAGATATATTTAACATTTAGATTTAGATATAATATTTAGATTTAACATTTAGATATAAATTTAACATTTAGATATAAATTTAACATTTAGATTTCGATATAACATTTAGATATAAATTTAACATTTAGATTTCGATATAACATTTAGATTTAACATTTAACATTTAGATATATATTTAAGATTTAGATTTAGATTTAACATTTAGATTTAGATATAACATTTAGATATAATATTTAGATTTAACATTTAGATATAATATATATATATATATAATTTCTGTCTCAAATGTGAGGAAAATGCGCTAAATGTGAGGAAAGTGAGCTAAATGTTGAAAATTCATCAGCTAAAAAATTGTAACCGAACTTTTACATTCAGCACCCCAT
>NW_023396263.1:0-2649 GCF_008315115.2 Sander lucioperca
CAGTGTTGGGCAAGTTACTTCCAAAATGTAATACATTATAGATTACTAGTTACTGTCATTTTAAGAGTAATTAGTTATATTACAATATTACTGTCTCTGAATTCAAATGTGTTACACTACTTTTGAGTTACTTTCACCAAAAATAACAGGGGAAGTTTGATTTGGCAGCTAGCTTGTGAATTTCACCACCGGATCAATGAAGTCTCGTCTTTATCCACTTTAATACATCATAGATTATTCATATTTTGTATAATTAAAAATATGCAAAGTAACTAAAGCTATACAAAATAAGTAAACCGTATAATAGGAAAGTAGGAGAAAATACTCAAAAGTATGGCATTGTTGTAAAATATTTGTTTTATAGCACTTCAATAAGAAATTCATGTTTAGGTTAAAACACTCTAAAGGAAATGTTCAATTATAGTGTGATTAAAACTCAATATTATTTACAGTACCTGATTTACAACTGATTTGTGAAAAGGTAGCCTGCACAACCTTATTTAACAGTAATTTAGTATTACTGCGAACCGTCACAGGAAGTGCTTTTATTTTGAAGTAAGCTACACGAGTTGTCTGTTGTGTAGCTACTCTTGCTAGCTTACTGAGATGCAACATGTCCGTCAGGCTCAATTTGTTCACTTTCTTGTTTGTAAAACTGCAACATATTGAACAGTAAATGGTCACAGTAAAAGACAAGCGTTTTTGGTCGTCATTCGAAGCCATTCCACTACAGGCAGAGTTACTCTCCACGGCTGATAAAATGCAATGATATTTACGTGTAGCAAGCCTCAACATTAATTCCCGACATGTTTATATCTGTCAGCCGCTGACGTACCGTCACCTGTTGGGACATACATGCTGTCCGTACCGTCACCTGTTGGGACATACATGCTGTCCGTACCGTCACCTGTTGGGACATTCATGCTGTCCGTACCGTCACCTGTTGGGACATACATGCTGTCCGTACCGTCACCTGTTGGGACATTCATGCTGTCCGTACCGTCTCTGGTTCTGACCACGGGAACAGAAACAGGACAGTTCACTTCAACGCAGCGTAATAACTCCTGAAAATAATATCCATCTTGCAAATGTATTTGTCTCTGCAGTCATCTCAACCATTGAATACAGCGACAGGAAATAATACGGCTTTTTTTTTTCCTGTGAAGAAATGTGTCGCGGTGTTGGTGATTCTTAAAAAAACTAACAATGCACCACTACATGTTGCGCGATAAAATGCGTGTAACTCGCGTTACTGCAGATTGTAACCAGGTAGTCATACTTACGCACATTTAGTAGTAACTGCGTCCTATATTACTCTCGTGCGTTCACAGCAAAACAGACGACAGTTACTGTAATTGCGTTACTCTGTTGTACGCGTTACGCTCCCAATCACTGGTCCATACGTGAAATCACCTTTCTGACTCTGTGTGGAGTGTTCTTAGTACGTTCACTCGTTTTCATCTCTTTTCTTACGTCTTTAGTAGTTGTCCTTGGCACAGCTACTCATACCATTTTCTCCTTCTCGCTGACATTTTTCTCGCCTCCTCATCAATCCATATCCTCATCATCTACACAGTCCCAGACGCACTCACTGCACGTTTTTCATTCACCTCTACTGTGTTCCCACACTCATTCTGTTTTGTACTGTGGGTTAGTGTTATCTGTTTTTTGTGTACTACTTCCTCACACCTGATGTGGATGGCCATCATCAAAAGAGGAATCGCGACCTACCGGAGCAACGACCTGGTCACAGTCCCTACCCGCATCCACCGTGGGCCACCATCGCACATGTTCTCATGCACCGGGCGCGCGGAGCACGCCCCCGCCGCCAGCGGTGCTACGCCTCGTGATCCCCGCCGCCGCGGCAACGCCCGCCGCGGCGCGCGCAGACGCCGCCGGTGTGCTCACGCACCACCCTCACCGGTCTGAGCGGACCACATTCCCTATCGTACTCCACCTCCAAAACATTCATCGTCTCCGATGACGCAAAACCCATATAAGTAACACCCTCCACGTTTGTAAAAGAAAAGGACACGACCTCGACATAGCTTTAGCTGCGGGGAGTGCAGCCACAGACACGCACCATTTTTATCGAGAGCCGAGTGTCTCCATAGCGGGACACTCTCTTTGCCAACATCCACTCATTTTTTATGACGTGAGGAACATGTTGAGATCGTCACTCGTATGGCTGGACTTAGACCAGCCGTGGGAGAACGTGAGTGAAAGTTGTCCCTGGATCACTGACTTTAGCTGACTGTCCAGGAAGATTAACATTCGCTCCGTTCATAGGGAAGCAGACTTATGTCTTGCCTGAGCCACACCACCTCTCCCACCGCTAACTCCGCTCTCCGCTCCACATTGCACCACTGAGGCTGAGTTTGACTGCGTCATGACCGCCGAGTCACGCTTCTCAAACTCAGCGCAGCTGGCTCCGCACTGCATTAGTTGCAACAGAAAGACACGCCGCCAGTTACAAACCACCACCAACCCACCAAACTCTCTCCACATTTTCCCTCCCCGACCACACTAACTATAATAAGCACATAACACATCCGAGATACACACGAGCAAAGTAGAGACAGAGTAGATAAACTCCCAAACGCTGACAAGTCGCACAATCCACGCTCAGCCACCATTCACTCAGAAGAG
>NW_023396264.1:0-52453 GCF_008315115.2 Sander lucioperca
TAACGATAGCCAGTTCCACTTGGCTGCACCACGTGATAATGTTATGTCTAGCTAGGCTGGACAGATTTACCGGTTTCATCACATCTAGTTTTCATAAATGTTATATAACACCAGTAAGTGTGTCAGATCCAGTAGGGTGCACTGTAGCTGATTTTGAAGCTCAATAAAACCAAAAGTGCTACTTGCTAATGACTCACTTTGTAGCGTGATCATTTTGTTTAAGGAATCATGTAAGTACTTCTGGGAAGTCAAGAGCACAGAAGGCTGCTTTTATTCAGTGCCAAACAGTGTGGGAGTTGCGTAAGATACAATCAGACAGTTTACTCAAAACAGTATACTCACAACGTTACTAAGGAGTGACTCGTTCTTTCGAGCTTTTGGAGGACGAGATAATGACTATTGAATTTCCACATCGGCTCAATCTCCGGCGAGATTCATTATTTAGCAAGCCTGTTCAAGACGAAGAAGCTCAGTTCAGTTAGATGATCTTACTGGGGCATAAAATACAGAGGGCTCTGGTCGTTCACGCTTGCAGAGCATTGATCAGATGGATGCACCGTCCATACACTTTTTCAATTGGAAAAAAAGATATGGTCAGAAACGGCTCTTATTCATGGATTGCGCTCGAAGATGGAGGTAGTTTAGTGTCATCGATACCTGCCTGGTATTCGGGGAAGAGCAGTTAAAGTTTTATCAAAATCTCGTATAGGAGCGAGCTGAGTCCGGACGTGTTGTGTGGACAACGTTTCCTGCCAGCTACAAAGGCGTCAGAGGAGGCCATAATGGTCTTGAGGGGTGCTGCCACCTGGGAGAATGAGCTTATAAGGCCTGACCAAAGCATGGAGTCGGAGGGCCCAGGAATGGATGGCTCCGACTAGAGCTTCTATAGGCTTTTGGTGGCACATGGGTGTAGAGCTGCTGGAGGGTACTGAAGGACAGCTTGCGGAGGGCGGGTTGACGGTGAGTGCGACCGAGAGCGGGATCACTCGATATCCCACCAAAAAGGGGACCTCACAGATATAAAGAACTGGCGCGCCTGTCTCGCGCTCGGCAGTGATTAATAAAAATACTTCTAAGGCATTGTGGTTGGTAACAGAGTGGCTGAGTGTGGGTCAGGTGACCTCCGGATCAGACGTCTGTGTTCCATGGTAGATCTATATTGACAATATTTCTTTATTCGGCTATTTTTTCTGTCTCTCACTTGTTAATTGGCCTGTGGTTGTTATCTTTGTAATACAGGAGGAAGGAGTTGACGAGTAGAGCAGCATATTTGTGGGTGCTTTAAAAGCTTTGGTTTTGCAAAAACTTTTAGGATATGATTAGTACTCTATTGTGATGTTGAGAGTATGCTTGAAAAATAAATGGGGCTTATGTGCTCCTTTTCAGTTTCTCCGTGGTATCAGACAAGTGCCCCTTGTCTGGAATGTTGTCATCCTTGCTATGGAGCCATGTGCTCAACAGCTAACGAGAGTCACACTAGTGGTTGTCTTACCGGTTTGTAATAAAAAGATGTGTTTGTCAGCCGATGCCGATGAGATTATGGCCATGAGCAACAGGACAAAAGTGATGTGCAGATTTTGATTTAATTTCAGTGAAGAATGAGACTGTTGTCTTCTGCAAAGGTTAATGGAAGAAAAGTGCTGCCCTAGTGTTAGGACAATGAGGCTCGATGGTAAACCTGGCCTTCACGATTTCGGTTTTCTAACACTCATGAGCTGATCTTCAACTGTTGAAGTGATATGGTGCACAGTCATGGTGCTGGGGTAGTGCAGTTGTGAAGGTGAGGGTGAGTTGTGTTTTGTCTTGTTAAGTTCTGTTCATTTCGGTTCTGTTATGTGAGAGATATTTCTAAAATTATTGTGAAGAGAAGCTACTGTAAAATTGGTAAATAAAGTTTTTTTTCAAAAAGCTCCTCTCTCTGGCTCTCTCTCTGCTTTAACTTTTAGGATGCTATTCTATTGCTTGTTTAATCTCTTCAGATAGTAAATATGAAGTATTTTAACATCATTTCTTGTGTTTTGTTGTTTTATAACAAAATTAAAAGGAAACACAACAGTGGGAACAGATAACACACCAAAGAATGACACTCCAACACCACCAGGTAATTAACTCTCTCTCTCTCTCTCTCTCTCTCTCTCTCTCTCTCTCTCTCTCTCTCTATCTCTGTATCTCTCTCTCTCTCTCTCTCTCTCTCTCTCTCTCTCTCTCTCTCTCTCTGTCTCTCTCTCTCTCCCTCTCTCTCCCTCTCTCTCTCTCTCTCCCTCTCTCTCTCTCTCTCTCTCTCTCTCTCTCTCTCTCTCTCTCTCTGTCTGTCTCTTTTTTAACTTTTAAGATGATTATTCTTTCTTGTTTAATCTCTTCAGATAGTAAATATGAAGTTTCTAACTCATTTCTCTGTCTTCTCTGTCTTATACAAAATTAAACAGGAAGCACAACAGTGGGTACAGATCACACAACAACTCAGGTACTAACTCATACTCTCTCTCTCTCTCTCTCTCTCTCTCTCTCTCTCTCTCTCGTGATCCTTATGAAGCCTGAAGTATGAATTATCTACTACAAGTCTCAAACCTTGCCTTTATGTTTGTATTTTTTAATCCCTCGTAATTTGGTGTAGAAAAAAATGACAGATAAAAGCAAACATTTATTTTAAGGGTTTCATTAGAGGTTGGTGAATTTTCTCAAACCACAATCAAGACAATGTAGCAACGGGTTCATTAGATGGTTAAATTGTTTAAAGATACAATCATGAACAACATTCAAAGTAAGATCCAGTTGATGTAGACATGATGTGAGGTGTGTTAACTAAGAGATACAGATTTGTACCAACAGAGACAGATTTACTTCGCAAAGTTTGTTTCAAAATGTTTACAAAAAGCAGATATAGTAATATTGTAGTTGTTATTTTTAACCCAACATGAAGCTGTAACCAAAATGTTTTTATTCTCCTTCCAGGTTGGTGGGTGAACATCATTGTGGCTGTGGGAGTAACAGCACTCTTAGCAGCAATCATCATCGTGGTAGTCATCAGACGGAAGAAAACTAAAAGTGAGAACAATCACAGATTCAACTTTTTTAACAAAAGGGTTTTAATAAACCTGGAATTTGACCGTGGAAGCTAAAGTCGACTCTCTTTTGTGTTTTCAGGGAACAACACGCAGACGAATGAAAACATTGTGAGTTTTAAACCTTAATAATCATATTTTTATATAGTTATGACTTTTAAAACAGTGTTTGTGGTAGATCTTCAGTTTGCTGTGTTGTATTGACATAAACCAGTTGCAGCAGCAAAGGTCTCCAAAATGACTGCAATCCAATATCAAGTTTAGAATTTAGCTTGAGAGGGACATTCAGGGAAAAATCAGAAGAAGATGTTCATTTACAGCATAGAACACAGTTAATACTATAATAAGTATCAATATTTTTTTATTTTACCTTTATTTTACCAGGGAAAAAATCACATTGAGATTAAAATCTCTTTTACAAGTGAGCCCTGGCCAAGAAGGCAGCACATAAAAATATACTTTAACATAGAACAAATAACAGACAGACAGGGATGGACAGCAATAAGAAATAAGAAATAAAAACAGAAAATCACATTTTAAATACAAGCGCAAACATGTTGATATATTTGATGTAGGCAGGACTTGAATTCAGTATGTGAAATAAAAACCTGCAATTTTAGCTGATTTTGTAACTCATTCCATGAAGTTGGAGCACTGTAACAAAAAGCAGTTTTTCCAAACTCTGTTTTAGTTTGTGGAACATCAGACATTATGTATCTACTTGATCTTAGATTATGTTCAGATCTACTAGATGTTAAGAGTGTAGTTAAATATGAAGAAGTATGACCAGTTATTGATTTGTACACAAAGGTCAACCAATGTTTGAGCCTTCTTGTGTTGAGTGAGGGCCAACCTACCATTTCATATAATACACAGTGATGGCTAGAGTACTTAGCATGAGTTATAAATCTCAGTGCTGAATGATACACAGAATCCAAAGATTTCAACAGGGACGTTGTGGAGTGTCTGTAAAACACATCTCCATAGTCTAAAATTGGCAAGAAGGTAGATTCAACCAACTTTTTCTTGACTTTCTGTGTGAACTGTTTCTGAAGTAAAAGCCCAACTTTAATTTCGATTTAGTGATTAACTGCTCAATATGCAAATAGATGTATATGGAAAACCTTAACTAGTCTGTGTTTGTCCAGGGACTGAGCTTGAACCCTGCAGAGACTCAGTCTGCTCCAGAAACCAGTCAGGACATGGTGAGATCACACACACACACACACACACACACACACACACACACACACACACAGTACAGAGTTACACCCACTGTTACAGACCTATAATTGTTGTGAGATCACACACATACACACACACACACACGCACGCACACATACACACAAACACACACACACACACACGCAGTACAGAGTTACACCCACTGTTACAGACCTATAATTGTTGTGAGATCACACACACACATGCACACACACACACACACACACACAGTACAGACTTACACACACTGTTACAGACCACATGTGGACACACACACACACACACACACACACACACACACACACACACACACACACACACACACACACACACACACACACACACACACACACACACAGTACAGAGTTACACCCACTGTTACAGGCCTATAATTGTTGTGAGATCACACACGCACACACACACACACACACACACACACACACACACACACACAAACACACACACAGTACAGAGTTACACCCACTGTTACAGGCCTATTATGGTTCCGCAAAATGAGATACAGTTAAAAAGCTCAAAATGTCCAACTTCCCTCTACCACAGAGAAAAAGAGAAGTCAAATTCTGCAGCTAAACTACAACACCCAACATGTTACTGAGCAGCCATTATGTTTTCTTCTCTGTGCAGGCTGATCCTGAAGGTGGTGTTTTCTACGCCTCCGTCAGCCACACCAAGAAGACCAGCAGTAAAGCTCAGGTCAGCTGTCTGATTGGTTATAGTGATGATGTTACTGAATGAAGAGTCTACAGCCATGTGAGCGGCTCTGTGAAGCTGCACAGTGCAGTTTGGAGCTGATTGCATCATGCAGCATGCTAACCACATCCATGTTGCTAACATGCTGATGCTAAGCAACTGTAATCTTTGACATGGCCACTATCTTAGATCAGAATCTTAGCATGCTAACATTTGGTAATGAAATTTTTCACAGCAGACATTTTGACTTGTCATAGTAGGGAAAGCACAGCTGAAATTGATAACCTTAATGATGGCTCAATTCCATCAAGTGTCCCAGTAAGCTATTTCAGTGAGTCAGCATGCACCATACCAGGGCCTCTCCTAAGTGGAATGCAGCCATCATTAATGGTTTGGAATACACCTGTGCTGTTCCTACTATGACATGTCAACATGTCTGCCGTGAAAAAGGTATATAGGCATTAATCACAAAGTACATCTGAGACTGATGTTAAAAAGTTTTACAAGTATTGAAATTCACATTACTATTACTAGTCTATATCCACGACGTTCCACTTCCTGAATTGCTCCGGTACCACCGGAAATTCCGCCAGATGTCTCTCTTTTTCGGCTGGACGTCAGTTACCTTCAGCTGTCTTTGTGTTTCTGTAATTCTAAACCCCGGTGGATTTCTGAGGACTATGGTTAACTGCTCCTCTGATCTCTGCAGGGTAAATCCAGACAGCTAGCTAGACTATCTGTCCAATCTGAGTTTTCTGTTACATGACTAAAACTACTTTTAAACGTGCACATGTTCCAACAAAACAAGTTCCTTCCTGAAGCTATTTTGCAGCGGATCCGTGGCTCTGTCCGGAGCTTAGCACTGCCTAAGACGATTGTGATTGTTTTTAAAGAAATGCCAATAAACCAGAGCATGTTTTACTCCCATCCTGGAATGCTGTGTGGACTAGCCAGACCCTCCTCTACAGCGCTGTGGAGGAAGGTCTGGCAATGCAAGGTTAGGGGATTACCAAAGTCTTTAAGATTCATTTTTTTCATTCAGTGTGTTGTGTTTGTTGTAATTTCTTGCATATTTCATGTTGTGTTTATATGGGAATATGTACTAATAATCAACATTTCTGTAAATGTGCCAGTGTTAGCCAGCCAGCTGATCTTCAACTGGTCCTTAGGCTAGATATTTTGAGACTAGAGCAGCAGGAAACAGCAAGACATATTAGTACAGGTTAACATTTACAGACAACAAGACTCCATAAAGACAACAACAGCAGCAAAATAAGCATTCTTAAAGATGCTCTAAGAGATTTTGCGTGACGTTACTTCTTGTTGACGTTCAAAGTATTGTCAAACAAAACGGAGGCTAGCTCGCCCCTCCCTCCTCCTCATCCCCCCCCCACCCCTCCCCCTCCCTTTCGTGCTTCCTGAAACAGTCATGAACGTGCATTGTGGAAGTAGCCTACGTGCTAACGCTGCTGTGGTGATGGCTCAACCAACTCCTTCTTGTCTGTTATTGGCTGGAACACTGTTTGTTATGTTTCGTGGTGCAGGTCGGCGCAGTTTGTTTTTGTTGCCGTTTGTGGAGCCTGGGCTGTCTACAGAGACCGTGTTTTTTTTACAGTGTGTTCAGGGGACAGGCAGCTAGCGGATAGTGAGGAGATGTTTGCTGTATGTGAAAAAAAATGTTGTAGCCTAAAAAACTCGTGACATCGCTTAGAGCACCTTTAAGGAGGCATGCAGAGGAACAGGAAGCAGCAAGACATAAACAGTTTCCACATTCAGTACACGTAGACAGGGACGTAGCACAAAATTCTGGGCCCTGTAGAAAGGCATTTTCTATGGGCCCCTCCCCGCATCCACAGCTATTCATTCTAGCATCTTTTTGGGCCCTCATCACATGAGGGCCCTGGGTACTCAGTCCCCTTCCCCCCCCAGTCCAACGCCCCTGCACAAAGACATGGAACAAACAAGAAACAAAACACAGCCGCGTCATGTCCTGCTGTGTCATTCATGTGTTGTGCTGTTTCCCTCTCTTTTCCCAGGCTCGGGGTAAAGATGCTGATGCTGATGATGAGGCAGTGACCTACAGCACCGTGAAAGCTCCTCCTTCTGCTGCTGCTGCAGCCTCTACTGATGTCAGCAACCTCTACGCCACCATCAACAAACCAAACCAATAAGACAGCACGGTGTAGTTACAGCTCATAGCATTACAGGTATTTACATTGATAGTTAATAAAAAGACCAACTCTGTTTTTATTCCGTTGGTGCCTTTTACTAGAATTCACTCATACTGTGTTACTGTATGAAGCCATTCAGCAACATTGTTTCTGCAGTAGAAATCCTTGTGATCATTTAATATGTATTCATATTTTTGTACATAACCCTTTTACCAGACCCTCTGGACCCTAAACGATATCATATTTTAATCATTTTACAGCCATAAGAGCTACAGACTTACTGTTTTTTCCAGCTAAAAGCTAACACTCTGGTTGTCCCGGAGGTGTCTTTGGTGTCTTTGTAGTCCCTACAGGAGGTTTTCTATCCAGCCTGGAACTTGTGCCTTTTTCGGAGTTGTTGAGCAATAAATCCAAACTCTTAGATCCAAGATTTATCCACTTGATGTCCATAATTTATCACGTTTTCGGTCATTTTTGCCGCTAGCTCTGTGCTACCGTCTAGCATAAATCTCCCATGATGCTTTGTGAAAGTGTTGACGTTTTTCAACCAATGGGAAGGCAGGTCCGTCACACAAAGACTATGTAGTGGAAAAGGTAGATCACTCCAGGGAATCCGAGCGAGAACAAAGAGTATATAGTGGAAAAGATAGATAACTCCGGTCTATTACCGTTCTACAGAGGAGAATGGTGTCACTGTTTAGACATTTGGCATACATTTGGGCCTTTTTTGAAGAAATGTAAATAGTTTGTCATTTATATGAGTTATAATGTTCATTATGTTTATTTTTGCACTGCATGACTCCAAATATATAGGAGAACTGTTTTAGACAACAAAAATGCTTGTGTAGCATTGCTGTGTGTGTGATATCAATAAATATGACATTATTATTTTGATTATTGGCATAAGTGAATGTCATGAGGGCTAAAGCGTCTGGACGTTTTTAGAAAAAAATGTATATACACTCACCTAAAGGATTATTAGGAACACCGTACTAATAGCGTGTTTGACCCCCTTTCCCCTTCAGAACTGCCTTGATTCTTTGTGGCATTGATTCAACAAGGTGCTGGAAGCATTCTTTAGAAATGTTGGCCTATATTGATAGGATAGCATCTTGCAGTTGATGGAGACTTGTGGGATGCACATCCAGGATATGAAGCTCCCGTTCCACCACATCCCAAAGATGTTCTATTGGGTTGAGATCTGGTGACTGTGGGGGCCATTTTAGTACAGTGAACTCATTGTCATGTTCAAGAAACCAATTTGAAAGGATTCAAGCTTTGTGACATGGTGCATTATCCTGCTGGAAGTAGCCATCAGAGGATGGGTACATGGTGGTCATAAAGGGATGGACATGGTCAGAAACAATACTCAGGTAGGCTGTGGCATTTAAACGATGCCCAATTGGTACTAAGGGGCCTAACGTGTGCCAGGAAAACATTCCCCACATCATTACACCACCACCACCAGCCTGCACAGTGGTAACAAGGCATGATGGATCCATGTTTTCATTCTGTTTACGCCACATTCTGACTCTACCATCTGAAGGTCTCAACAGAAATCGATACTCATCAACTGTCTTCAACTGTCCAATTTTGGTGAGCTTGTGCAAATTGTAGCCTCATGTTCCTATTTTTAGTGGAGATGAGTGGTACCCGGTGGGGTCTTCTGCTGGAGTAGCCCATCCGCCTCAAGGTTGTTCATGTTGTGGCTTCACAAATGCTTTGCTGCATACCTCGGTTGTAACGAGTGTTTTTTTGAGTCAAAGTTGATCTTCTATCAGCTGGAATCAGTCGTCCCATTCTCCTCTGACCTCTAGCATCAACAAGGCATTTTCGCCCCCCAGGACTGCAGCATACTGGATGTTTTTCCTTTTTCAGACCATTCTTTGTAAACCCTAGAAATGGTTGTGCATGAAAATCCCAGTAACTGAGCAGATTGTGAAATACTCTGACCAGCCCGCCTGGCACCAACAACCATGATACGCTCAAAGGTGCTTAGATCACATTTCCTTCCCATTCTGACATTCAGTTTGGAGTTCAGGAGATTTTCTAGACCTGGACGACACCCCTAAATGCATTGAAGCAGCTGCCATGTGATTGTTTGTTTAGATAATTGCATTAATGAGAAATTTAACAGGTGTTCCTAATAATCCTTTAGGTGAGTGTATTTTGTCAACTGTATAAGTTATGTTTATTTCTTCAGTGTTTGACTCCCAAGACATATGGGAACTGATTTAGACAGGAGATTGGCTTAGCTTTTATTGCTCTGTGTGTGATATCAATAAATATCTGTGAGATTCATGTTCCGTTTTATTTATTTATTTGTCTTTAAGGTTCTACAACCTTTTTTACATTCAAGTGAATGTTAATAATGATGTACATAGATTGACTGTAGACAACAGGGTTGGTGTTTTACAAGCTTTTTTAGAAAATAAAACCAGATGGACAATGAGTTGTAAAAATGACCTCAGGTTTAATAGGGTTAAAGCTGGAAGCTCTGACGGTTGACCACGATTAGAAATAAACTGGGAGCTGATTCTAACTGTATGAAATGATTCTGTTGTCATCTGTTTTACTCATGCTTTGTGTTTGAATATATAACACAGCTTTCAAACAGTTTAATTGGTAAAGTGATCTCTCAAAGTGAATTCATCCACTTCAGCACCATGGACAGTGCCATTCCTAACTGAATTCTTCTTAATAAATGAGTGCCTGAACTCACTCTAAATTGATGTTTTAGGAAACCTGATAAGAACATATTTTATTTTCTTACTTTTATTTTTTAGCATGATCTTTTATTTTTGAGCGTGATCCAAGCGTGCTGCCGCTCTTTGCGATAGATATTCTTTGTATAGATTCTGTAAAAGTGAATTATTCAGGATACAGAATGTAATGTGTCCTTACTGTTACTGTCCAGCAAAGCCTGTCATTGTTTATTTCTGTGGCCCTGCTGCACTCCAGATAGTTTCTGGTTAAAAGGTCTGGCACATTACCAATCTGGTTCAAATCTATTTAGCAAGATAGAGAATAATTTGTGTTGGTTAAGGGGTGGCAGCAGCTCAGTCCGCAGGGAGTTGGGCTGGGAACCGGAGGGTCGCTGGTTGAAGTCCCCGTACGGACCAAAGTACGGAGTGTGGATTGGTAGCTGGAGAGATGCCAGTTCACCTACTGGGCACTGTCAAGGTGCTAATGGGCAAGGCACCATACCCCACCCAACTGCTCAGGGCGATGGTCCAGCACTGGCAACCCACTCACTCTGACATCTCTCCATTTGTGCATGAACAGGTCCTGAGCATGTGTGTGTGTGTGTGTGTGTGTGTGTGTGTGTGTGTGTGTATTTCAGGCCTGTGTCTACTGATTTCCAACAAAACAGAGTGTAAATTGTAATTTCCCCACTGGGGATCAATAAAAAGTATTAAAAAAAAAAAAATAAATAACATAAAAATCTCCGACAAAAAATATAGCGACCCAAGAGAGACGGTTATTGGACGTTTTCCTTTCAAACTCTACATGCTTACACAAGGTCAAATTTGCAAAAATGTTAAATCTGTTACTATGAATATACAGAAAAACACCAAATTCCATCCAAATAAACAAAAATGAAAGGGAAATAATTGATTTAAAATCAAAGATAGGTCAACATCAAGTGCTGTTGGTTTATGGTTATTGTATTTATATTTATATCTTTTCAGTGTTAATTGTATCACATGTTTTTTGTATGTCCTGTTAAGTGCTCAAAAGTACGGAACCCCTGAAGGGACATGATTCATTTTTTCTTCATGCTCACGAGAAACCTTCTGCTCTGCACGCAAAAGTATCTCATGCTCACAAGAAATACATCTAAGGCTAGCCAAATGATGCTAATGAAGTGCTGCTAATGTTATGTGGCTAAAGTTAATATTTCACTTTCACAGCATGGAATCAGTTAACAGTAACCTTATCATCTTTAAGTTTGTTGATGACACTATCAGGTACATTTGGTTGTGTTTTCAGGAAGATGAATACCTCCTCCTCGGCAGATATTCTGACTGCTACTCAGATTGGTTTCTCCTGAGCACGAAAAAAGTATCTTGATCGCACCAGAAAAACAAACAAAAAAACATTTCCTGCTAGGGGCTCCGTACAAAACAAACGAGGGGTATGTGGTTGTGTATTTGGTTGTGTTGTGTGTATTTGCAGCGTGTTTGCAAAATGCTGCGCATGTGTGTTTTCTTAATTTGCTTGTGTTTGGTCTATTTGCATGTGTTTTTTAGTTGCAGTGCGTTTGCCCCTGTCGGCCACCGTACAGATGGGTTAAGATTCTCCTTCTTCTTTCTTCTGCTGCTGTAAAGGTAATGTTACCGGCTGCAGCTGCACCAGGTCAGTGGGAATGTTTTCCCGCCTCCTGTTGCTTCCAATGTGGTGACGGTGACACTGACGTGACACATTTAGTTGGGGGTGGATGGAAACATTCACCAACTACAGTTCTCACCTGATACAAACAACGTTCCTCTTTAAGGATGACTGAAGGAGTTTGGTCATCAGTCCAGTCAGAGCAGCAGATTCTCTCCACACGTTAAAACTCTTTCTCTTGAAGGTAAAAAAAAAAAGAAGTCAGAAATGTTGGTAAGGTCATGAAAAGTGACCTAAATTCAAACAGCCACATCAGCAGGGTTACTACCACTTTAAAATATAGTGAGAGTTAAAGCATTTCTGTCAGAACGATCAAATAAAATGTGTCCATACCTTTATGTTTAGGGAGGAGTACTGTAAAAGAGACAGATGCTTATCATCAGAGGGTAAAACCTGCAGAGCTCTGCTGCTGCTGTTAACCACATTCTCACCAAAACACTTCTCCTTCAGTTCTCAGAAAACAACACTAAGCTGCATGAGGAACCAACAAACCAGTGTATGGACATATTGCATCAGGGGTACATTTCTGGTGTGCGAGCACATTGAATAATTTTAGCATTTTAATTGACTCTATAAAGATTCCTTCTGTGTGAGAAGTTTACATTTTGACCTGAAGCTTCTCTTGTTGAACTTTGAATGAAAAGGGGTTTGGTCAAAAGAGAGAGCAACAGATTCTCTCCACATCATCTGTGGGGCTGAGAACTCGTCTGAAAAGTCATCAGTGGCTCAAGTACTTTATCTCCACACTGAACCACATCTGGCTTTTTGGCTGTTTAGATATCGTCAATTAATTAAAAAGATGAAAAGTTGATCTGTGAATTTAGCAGCTGAAAGAAGGATAAAAAGAAGATCCAGTCACTATAAGGAAGTCACACTTTACTCAGAACGGGAAGTAAATGCTGTATCTCTCCTAAAGAAGTCAGAAACGTTGACAGTCGAGGGCGAGAGAACAAGAGAGAGAGACGGAGAGACACGATGGCTGAATTCAGACGGATTCAAATAACTTTATTTGTGATTCTGATGCTCCAGTTTACAGGTAAGGACCCAAAACACATACATGACTAAAAGAAATGTTAATGATAGAATTTAAGTGACTAACATTGATATAAATGAAACAGCCAAGTTTGCTGATCTTTGTTGTAATTAATGATCATCCTCTCACATAACCTGACTATACACATAAATGCCAAATTATTATCTCAGTTATGTTTGTCTCATCTTCAACAACAGTAGCTGGACTAAACCCTCTCTCCTTCACTGTCAGAGCTGGAGATGAAGTCACTCTGCCTTGTCAAAATGTGATAATTCAGGACAACTGTGACCAAACTACTTGGCTTTCTAGTCGTAAAGGGGAAGCAGCAGTAGAGCTGGTTAATCTTGGACAGATTAAAGATGGGATTCCCAAAGCAAAAATCAGACAGACTGAGTGTTACAGAGAAATGTTCTCTGGTTATAAAGAATATCACAGGTGATGATGTTGGTCATTACACCTGCAGACAGTTCTACAGATCAGAACGACCACAACAAGGTCCAGATACTGTGCTTCATCTGTCTGTTGTCAACAGTGAGTATTTACATCATAATGTTTACTAACTGTCTTGTTAGAACAATATTCTGAAACATTACAATAATTATGATTACAGTGATGAAGGTAATTTAACTATTGTTGTCTTTCTCTCACAATATCTCCATCTTCACCAGTGGAAGAACAGAAGAACACTGATACAGTCACCTTGATCTGCTCTGTGTTGACATATTCTGAGTGTGACCACTCAGTGAAGTGGCTGTATGAGGGTGATGAGAATGACGTGGAGATAACACCTCATACCTGTTCAGCCAGTGTGTCATTTCCTCCTCATCTTCATCAGAAGTTACTGAAGTGTAACGTGACAGATAAGAAGAATGGAAACACTCTGCTGTGTAATGTCGGCCCCCAGTCCTCTTGTAAGAAAACAGGTACAGTTGGTTTTATTTGATGTATTTTAACTTTTAAGATGATTATTCTTTCTTGTTTAATCTCTTCAGATAGTAAATATGAAGTATTTTAACACCATTTGTTGTGTTTTGTTGTTTTATAACAAAATCAGAAGGAAGCACAACAGTGGGAACAGATAACACACCAAAGAATGACACTCCACCAGAACCAGGTAGTTACCTCTCTCTCTCTCTCTCTTTCTCTCTCTCTCTCTCTCTCTTTCTCTCTGTGTCTCTTTCTCTCTCTCTCTCTCTCTGTCTCTCTCTCTCTCTCTCTTTCTCTCTCTGTGTCTCTCTTTCGCTCTCTCTCTTTCTCTCTCTCTCTGTGTCTCTCTCTGTGTGTCTCTCTCTCTCTCTCTCTGTGTCTCTTTCTCTCTCTCTCTCTCTCTGTCTCTCTCTCTCTGTCTCTTTCTCTCTCTGTGTCTCTCTTTCGCTCTCTCTCTTTCTCTCTCTCTCTCTCTCTTTCTCTCTCTCTCTCTCTCTGTGTCTCTTTCTCTCTCTCTGTGTGTCTCTCTCTCTCTCTGTGTCTCTTTCTCTCTCTCTCTGTCTCTGTGTCTCTCTCTCTCTCTGTCTCTATGTCTCTCTCTCTCTCTTTCGCTCTTTCGCTCTCTCTCTCTGTCTCTCTCTCTCTCTCTCTCTCTCTCTCTCTCTCTGAGTCGGTTTTTGTTGTTTTTGATAATTTCATTTAGTTTTGGTTAGTTTAATGGTATAGGTCACTTTAGATTTAATTTATAGTGGTTTTTGGTGGTTAGTTTGGTTTATTTGGGTGGATTTGTCTCCTGCCGGCGTCTCGCCGGTCGGCGTGTGGCATGGCATTAAGATCTGTCCTAGTTTCCCGTGTAGCGTGGAGGACATTAGTTTAGCTGTGGGGGAAAAGGTCGGGCACGGTAGTATTATGTCGGCCGCTCGGATGAACGGCGCCGTGGTCATCTTCCTGGACCGGGAGGACAAGGTGAACCAAGTCATCGAGGCGGGCATCACCGTGAGTGAAATGTTTGTTCAGGTGCTACCGCTCACACTACCAGCTACAAAGGTAGTCCTGTCCAATGTCCCACCGTTCATCTCTGATGGCTTCCTCAGCAGAGAGTTGTCCAGACACGGGAAGATAGTCTCCCCCGTTAAAAAGATCTTGTCTGGATGTAAATCTCCGTTGTTGAAACACGTCGTGTCTCACCGGAGGCAGCTATATATGATACTGAACCATCGGAACGAGGAGTTAAACCTCCGCTTCCATGTTAAAGTAGATGATTATGAATACGTGATTTTTGCAACTTCATCAGGGATGAAATGTTTTGGTTGTGGAGAGGTGGGACACACGGTGAGGGCCTGCCCGAGACGAGGTGATCCGAATCCTCCCGGTCCGGAGGCACTGTTGGAGGTACCGGGGGTGCCGGGGGAGGGGGGGGGCGGATGCCCAGCGGTCCGCTGCCGAGGCGGCGGACCCCCCACCGTCCGGGGGTGCTGCTGCCTCGGTGCCGGCTGCCGCCTCCGAGCGGCCGATGCCCGCTCCGCGTGCTGCACAGCGGCGTGGTGATGCCGTGTCTGACCAGACGCACCGGGTGAGTACTGTAGATACACCGGGTGTTAGTGTGAATGGTGTGAGAGAGAATGTGAGTGAAGATGAGAGAAGTGTAGTGGGTGAGGAGGAAGAAAAAGAAAAAGAAAAAAAACAAACAGGTGAAGGTGTGTCTGGGGAACAGACAGGTGAGATCAGGGACACGCAGGAGGGACAGTCAGGGGAGACAGGTGAGGTGCAGACTGATGAGGGTAATGAAAAGGTAAATGATGCGGGTGTAAGGTGGAGTGAACAGGTGGAGGAGGTAGTGGAGGAGGAAGTGATGGAGGAGGTGGAGGCAGCAGTTAAATCAAAAACTGCTGCCAAACGCAGGAGGAAAACAAAAGATAGCTCCAGTGAAGCTAAGACAAGCAGAGTGAGTGAGGAGAGTGTGAGGAAGGTCTGCACGGAGGGCAGTGAGAGTGATGAATGTGTGTCGGATGAGAGTGAAGTTCCCAACTTCAGCAGCAGTCAACAAAGACAGCTCTATACTGCTGATAAAACTAAAAGTTTCCTAAAACAAACGAAAAACCAGCAGGGTGTAAAAATAGAAGAGTTTTTTCCAGACTTGGTTCTGTTCTGCTCCTCAGTCAGATTTCATAACAGCCAAAAAGAAGAGTCTGAAATCACAGTCCAAGAGGGTTTTAGACTGAAGAAACTTGTGCTTAAAGCAAAGAAACAAATACGTCTTGATGATGGATTATGCTCCAATGTTAATTAATTTATTGTTTATTATTTTTGCTTTTAACATCTCACTTAATATGGATGTTTTTAAAGTTGGGAGTTTAAATGTAAATGGAGCCAGAAATGTATGTAAAGTGTGTAATATTGTTCCTGCTGTTTTTACTGATCACTCTTTGGTTTTATGTCATGTTTTTATTAGGGATGTGAAGCCGAAAAGTGCCTACTGGCATTTTAACTCGGTTTTAACTTCTGACAAAAAATTTAGAGAGGTGCTTATTTATTTTTGGGATATTTTTAGACAGAGAAAGGGTGATTTTAGCAGTCTTAGGCAGTGGTGGGACCATGGTAAGACAGAAATCAAGCTTCTATGTCAACAGCACACCCTCAACGTCACAGGTGACATCACCAGATCTATGCAGGACCTGGAGAGTGATATAGTGGAACTAGAGAAATTAAGTGAGTCCACAGGAGATCGAGGACATTTTGAAGTCCTCAAAATCAAAAAGCTAGCTTTAGCCGACCTGCTGGACGTTAAAGTACAGGGTGCACTGGTCAGGTCCCGATTCCAGACCATCTCGGAGATGGATGCTCCCTCTAGCTTCTTCTTCGGCCTGGAGAGGAAGAATGGACAGAGGCGGGTAATCCACACACTGCTTTCAGACACAGGGCAGGAGATCATGGAGCCGAGGCAGATCAGAAGGCGAGCCGTAGAGTTCTACTCCTCCCTCTACTCAAGCGAGTATGAGGAGCAGGAGGCTCTCTCTCTCTCTCTCTCTCTCTCTCCTTATGAAGTCTAAAGTATGAATGTCAGACCGACACATGACTGTAAACGGAGATATTCACGTTGGAGAAAGCACGTTTGTTCTCTTTGAGCTACAGGATTTTGAATAGAACAGAAAGCTGCAGCCCAAATATATTTCATGTTTTTATTCTCTTCAGGCTGGTGGAGGGTCATCATGGTGTCTGTGGGTTTAGCAGCACTCGTAATAACTGTTGTGGTGGTCAACATATGGATGAGAACTAAAGGTGAGAACATTCACAGATGTCATCTTTAGAAGAAGATGTAATGAATGTCTAATGAACAAGAACAATTGATGAAGGTAGATTTACAGCTTGGAAACTAAAGTCTGCTCTTTTTTTGTCTTTTCAGGAAACAGAACCCAGATGGATGGCAATGCTGTGAGTTTTAAAACTGAATAATCAAATGCTTGTGTTTATGATATATTTCACTATTTACAATAAGAATAAACAGTGCTGACTGATTGTTTAGAGTCTAAGTGGCTGCAGCAACAAAGGAGATGTATTTGTTCCATTTGATCTCAGAATCTCCAGTGTGTTGTGTTGTTTTTCACAGGAGCATCATGATGAAGATGAAGGTACAGTGACCTATGAAAACATTGGAGAACCTTCTGTTTCTATCAGACTCCACTGATCAACAACTTCAACATCAACTCACCAGAAAAAGAGAAAAACTAACATCATTTTGAGTCATATCTAAAAACCGAAGTGTAACTTGTAATTCAGTTTATCAATTACGTCTTGATGTTAGGATTTGAGTCATTGCTTTTAAAGGTAAACTTTGCTCAAGTTTTTAAATCTCTGTGTATATATGTATTAGAAATTAAGATTATATTGTGATCCTTTTATATACAATGCAGTAGCCTAGAAATCTAGACACATTCATTCTTAAAAAAGGAAGATGTGTTCAGAGTTTTGCCGACCGGATACGGCAAAAATTGAATCTATCAACTAGCTTAGCTACCTTCTTTGTTGCTCTGGTTGGTTGTAGCGCTATCCTATTGCGTGCAGAGGGAATTTGAATGACAACCGTTTATCCCGCCCCTCGGATTGAGCCCTGCCAATGGTGAGTTCCCAGACCCAACATCTGGATGTGGGTCTGGCTTGTCAGGCTAATAATGCAGTACAGTCCATATAGGACAGAAAGGTGTTCTCTAGAAGAGCTCCTAAATGTCTTTTGCTGTGCCCTACTATGACACAAACTACTACCATTGTAGTCACTGTTCACATTATCTTGTGACTATTATTACCACTGTCATCACACCCCAACCGGCACCGTCAGATACCGCCTACCAAGAGTCTGGGTCTGGGTCTGCTGAGGTTTCTTCCTGAAAGGGAGTTTTTCCTCACCACTGTCGCAATAGCCACTGCTAATGCTTGCTCTTGAGGGATTACTGTAAATGTTGGGGCTTTGTATTATAGAGTGTGGTCTAGACCTACTCTATCTGTAAAGTGTCTCGAGATAACTCTTGTTATGATTTGATACTATAAATAAATTGAATTGAATTGAATTGATCTATGCTTCTGTGTCGAATCGACGGCCCTACCCCCGCAGACCCCTCTACGTCGCTGCGATCCCCCCTCCAAGACCTCCGCCGTAGCTCGACGTGCACCTCCAAAAATGTGTAACTTTGCGTCGAGGTGACGCAGACACAAGGACTGTGATTGGTCACACTGGTCCTGTGTGTGATAGTCGGGTTTCATGCAGCCTACTGTAGTAGGTAGCTTTGCAAATAAACTCAGACGTATTTGGTTACAATGACGGGGTTATCCGTTGGTAACTGCTGTTAACATAACATAACTGGTGGCAGACACCTGCAGTATGGCGGTGAAATTCACTGCGATGCAAAGCACCCCAACGCAGAACTCCGAAAGGGTCACGACTCCATAGGAGGACAGTGTAGCTACGTCGTGGAGTTGACGCAGAAGCATAAAACAGCCTTAAGTTGGGTGGTGTTTCCTTCTTACTTCTCAGGTACGGGTTAGAAATGATGTTGATGATGATGATGATGATGATGAAGGTGATTCAGTGACCTACAGCTCTGTGAAAGCTTCCTCCTCTCCTGCCGGAGCCTCTGCTGATCCCAGAGACCTCTACGCCGCCGTAACAGAGCAAACAAATAAGAGACCACAGCACCGAGAGACATTTTAAAGCTTTGGGATATTCACTGGTGTTTTGGAGTAATGTTGGAATCTTCACCTGTCAGCTTAATTCATAATGAACAGATCCCTAAAAAACTTCACCAACCAGGGAAATCCTCAAAGATCAGCAATCTCCAAAGTTCATTTTATAAACCTATTTCTGTTCAGTAACAATCCTTTCAGCTGGAAGCTCTGACTGTTGACCACGGTTAGAACTAAACTGTGATAGTTCTCAAACTGCTGAACATGATTCTGTTGTCCTCTGTTCTCTGTTGTGTTGTTGTTGTTGTTGTTTAATCGTGCTTTGTAGTTGAATATATTACACGGCTTTGAAACCGTTAAATTGATGCAGTGACTCCAAGTGAATTCATCATCCATTTCAGCACCATGGACAGCACCACTACAAACCTCTAATAAATTAGAGTCCGGATCGGGCCGAATTTTTCTGTCCGAGCCCGGCCCGCGTCCGACAGAGCCGTGACCGAACCTGGCCCTGAGCCCGACAGGCATAAGAAATTTGTGTCTGAGCCTGACACAGTTTAAAATCTAATTTTTTTCTCATACTAATGACACATGTAGGCTACGTTTTTGTGTGGAAAGCTTTTATTAAGCAACTGTAGGAAGGCATTCGGAAATGTCAACAGATGAGGCATCAGCACACGGTAATAAGCTGTTAAAATGTTCAATGTGTTAACCTTTCCTGATTGCTTCTTTTCCGACCGTGGTCAGAAAACCAGGGGAGACTCGTTACCTCCAGGGCCGATGTTATAACATGAATATCGTCAGGGTTAATATCCTGTTTCTGGTGAGACAATGAATGAACTTGACTTTCAGTCTGGCTGACAGTCTAGTCTGACACCGCACACACTGTGTAGCTACAAAACTTAACTTATTGCACCAACTCTGTTTGCACACACACGTCTGCTTCCTCTTTCTCTATATCTCTTCTGCCCACTTTCCACACACACACATCCTCACACGCACTGAGCTCTCTTAAAGGAGCTGCAGCACCCTTTTACAACAAATGCCTTATCACGCTGATGTGACCCTAACCCGACCATCATTTCTAAATATCTGTCCGAACCCGGCCCGGCCCGCCAGGTACCGTCGGGACCCGTTGGGCTCGGTTTGGGTATCCATGCCTTATAATAAATCAGCACCTGAACTCACTCTAAGGCGAGACACTATAGGTGAATAGGTAACATTTTTAACAGATATCACCATGAAACTCTCCCAGTTGATTACTTACATTAAGACGAGACAAAAATGTATTAGTTTTCTGTAATTTAATGTTTTAATATATAAATTAGGCATTATATAATTAACTATGCGCTACTTTGTTGTATTGGATAAAGCCAGGTTCAAAATTATATTTTCATTGTGTTCACATACAGATGGTAAAAGAATTACTGAGGGATTTATGGATATCTACTGGATTTTCGCCATGTTTTTTGGAATAAAATGTTATATAAATCAGGCTAGGAATAATATATTTACAACTCCCTCTGTAAATGTCTTCATAATATAAATAGGTATAAGACTGTAAAGTTTAGTGTATAAAGGTGCTACTGAAGTGGAGATTTCAGACTTGGAGTATGAGAGAAAAGTCATTTTGAGAAAACGGGCTTTAAAGATTTTTATAGCAAAGTTCCACTAATTTCTATGAAAGCCATGAATTACAGACACATATCCCTTTAGGTCCAAGTAAGATCCATGTATCACACTGTTTAACATCCACAACTCATTATTGCTTCATTCATCACTGATCATAACATCCAAATCACACACACATCAACATGGCCTTCAACTGAAGACCATACATCACAAACTTCGAACTGACAGAACACAACCATTACATAACATAGTTCCCCAAGTTAGTTTACAGTCTACATATCCAAGCCAGCACCATATGTAGGGCCCTCCTCCATCTCCTGCTGGTGTCTTTTCACTTTTTTGGCTGTTCTGACACTTTTAAGGCTCCGCTTTGCACTGGTGGAATGGACACTTTTGGCTTTTGAGATCCTAACCATGTCATCATCATTCATTGCATTGACAGTCTGTGCTCTGAAGCCACAATTTCTCCATCACAGCCAGCATGGCAGAGGTACACTCATTGAATGTAGAAATAGCCATACTGACTGCAGCCTCAACCCTGCTTTTCCCCACAAAGACTGTTTTTGGACATCGGGCCCATATAACCAAGTTGAGGCATGCGTTGGCATTCTGAGTGCCTCCATGCTGCACTGTCACTGGACATCCGGTGATACACAGGGATGAGCTTCTTATGATGATCATTCAAAAGACCAATATTTACAACATTGCAGAAAGCAAATCAAGGCTCAGTGACCAGCAACTGGGTCAGACAGAGATGCACTTCCTCCTCCACTGGGAAAAACTATCTTCACTAAGAGATTTACACCTTGGAAAAATAGCCAAAAAAAAGTTAACACCAGTAAAGAAGCCAGAAGCTCTCCCAGGAGAGGTGACAGCCGCTCCACTGACAGCTAAATATGTATCTGCCTGCCACCGCCTGAGGGACTCACAACCACTTAGGATCCCAAAATTACAGATTTGTTTAGTATTGTATAGTAATTATATTAGAATAGTATATATGTGACACCTACATATTCAATATATGACATGTAGGCTATGAATTTCTGTAAACTGCTTGGAAAGAGAGAGAGAGAGAGAGAGAGAGAGAGAGAGAGAGAGACTGATTACCTCCACTGTCTGAACACTCGTGTTTTCCCAACGACAGTTTACACATCAACGTAACATGTGATGCCATTTCATCATCTGCTGTCTTAGTTTTTAATCCTGTGTCTTCTTGCTAATGACAACTGTTTTCATCTTCTCTGAGATGATTTTCGATGATTTCGATCACGTCAGAAATTGGCATCAGGCAATGAGATTGCGCATTTAGGGTTAAATCCCCCCTTTCAGTTTCACGATTGGTTGCTGATAAAAAGAAAATGACTATATTTGGATGCGACAACATTGCAGAGGAGAGAGAGAGCTTTCTAACGACATATGTCATGACAGGGTGCAGACAGCGATCGCGGAGCAGCGAGATGATGTAGAACGCCAACTTTTGTCGAATTTAGGAGAAATCTACAGACGCAAACACACAAAGTGTAGTAAAATAAAGACCTAAATGTGTATTTTTTACTTTTTTTCACCACAACTCTGAAAGAATACATGTTATTGAAGACAAATAGCCCAAAATCTCAAAATTGAGTAGTGAAAAAAAAACGATGTTTTTGCCTGCCGTGTCTCACCTTAATCAATGTTTTGGGACACCTGTAAAGAAAATATTTTATTTATATATTTTAATTTTGTGGTGTTGACCAAGCGTGCTGCAGGAAGGTGTCTGATCGTCATGCTTTTCATAGTGGAAAGTAAATTGTCTTTGCTATAGAAATAATTTTTTTAAATTCTGTGAAAATATTTAGTAAATGTGAAAATGTAATGCTAACACCAGCTCACTTTAGCAAAAAATAATTGAGCAGATGCCCCAATTTCCATCAAGTTAAACACAATTAAAAGAGGGAATAATTGATTTAAAGTCAATGAAACAGCCAGTGCTCACGTTTAATCTCTTTCTCTTAAAGGTAAAAAAACATTGGTCAGGTCTTGAACTGTGACCTAAATTCAAATTGCAAAATGAGCCTACTGCCACCTTAAAATGTAGTGACAGTTAAAACATTTCTCTCACTGCGACCAATACAAATGTGTCCATACCTTTATGTTTAGGGAGGAGTACTGTAACAGAGACAGATGCTTATCATCAGAGGGTAAAACCTGCAGATCTCTGCTGCTGGTGTTACCTCACCAATCACTTCCCCTTCAGTTCTCAGAAAACAACACTAAGATACACGATGAACCAACAAACCAGTAACATGTCATCATTTTCCCCTGTATGGACTGATTGCACCAGGGGTACATTTCTGGTGTACGAGCAGATTGACTAATTTCAGCGTTTTAATTGATTCTATAAAGATTCCTTCTGTGTGAGAAGTTTACATTTTGACCTGAAGCTTCTCTTGTTGAACTTTGAATGAAAAGGGGTTTGGTCAAAAGACAGAGCAACAGATTCTCTCCACATCATCTGTGGGGCTGAGAACTCGTCTGAAAACTCATCAGTGGCTCAAGTACTTTATATCCACGTTGAACCACATCTGGCTTTTGGCTGTTTAGATATCGTCAAGAAATTAAAAAGATTAAAAGTTGATCTGTGTTTGTAATTTAGCAGCTGAAAGGAAGGATACAAAAGGATTCAGTCACTATAAGGAAGTCACACTTTACTCAGAACGGGAAGTAAATGCTGTATCTCTCCTAAAGAAGTCAGAAACGTTGACAGTCGAGGGCGAGAGAACAAGAGAGAGAGACGGAGAGGAACGATGGCTGAATTCAGATGGATTCAAATAACTTTATTTGTGATTCTGATGCTCCAGTTTACAGGTAAGGACCCAAAACACATACATGACTAATATAAATGTTAATGATAGTATTTGAATAACTTACATTGATTTAAGTGAGACGGCCAAGTTTGCTGTTTGTTTTGAACATGGTGTGTCGAGTGGATTACTGTGCTGATCTTTGTTGTTTTTTTGTAATAATCATCCTCAAACATAGCCTGACTATAAACATACATGCCATATTCTTATTTATTCTTATTTTGCTCTAATCTTCAACAGCGATAACTGGACAAAATCCCCTCTCTGTCACTGTCAGAGTTGAAGATGATGTCACTCTGCCTTGTGAAAATGTTATAAAACAAAAGAACAACTGTGACCAAACTTTCTGGCTTTCTAGTCGTAAAGGGGGAGCAGCAGTAGAGCTGGTTAATCTTGGACAGATTAAAGATGGGATTCCCAAAGCTAAGTCAGACAGACTGAGTGTTACAGAGAGATGTTCTCTGGTTATGAAGAATGTCACAGGTGATGATGTTAGACGTTACACCTGCAGACAGTTCAACAAATCAGGACAACAAGGTCCAGATGCTGAGGTTTTTCTGTCTGTTGTTTACTGTGAGTTACATAAATAGTTTTCAAACTCTCGTTACAACAACATACTGACACATTACAATAGTTATGATTACAGTGATGATGTTAATTTTACTCTTGTTGTCTTTCTCTCATAATATCTCCATCTTCACCAGTGATTGAGGATAAGGGGAATAATACAGTCACCTTGATCTGCTTTGTGTTGTCATATGATAAGTGTGAACACTCAGTGAAGTGGCTGTATGAGGGTGATGAGAATGACGTGAAGATAACACCAGATACCTGTTCAGCCAGAGTGTCATTTCCTCCTCATCTTCATCAGAAGTTACTGAAGTGTAACGTGACAGATAAGAAGAATGGAAACACTCTGCTGTGTAATGTCGGCCCCCAGTCCTCTTGTGAGAAAACAGGTACAGTTGGTTGTTATTTAATGAATTTAAAGTTTTAAGATTACATTATTATTTCTCATTTAGTCTATTCCAGTGGTACACATGAGGTATTTTATCATTATTTGTTGTGTTTTGTTATTTCATATCATATTCAAATAAATCAGGGGGGAGAAACAAAACATCTGCAAAGGATGGCACTCTAACCAAACAAGGTAAGTTAAATGAGAATAAACATGCTTTCCCCAATGTGAATAGCTCCATTGAATATGTTTATTCTTATCTTCAGGTTATTTGCGGTTCATCATTGTGTCTGTGGGTTTAGCAGCACTCATAATAACTGTTGTGGCGGTCAACATATGGATGAGAACTAAAGGTGATATTTCATTTTTATAAACAAGAAGATTTGATAAATTTGTGTCTGTGTGTGTATCCGTGTGTGTATGAGTGTCTAGAGTTGGATTGCACTCAAATGTGCGTAAGCTGCTGCTTCTGTCTGAGTGTGTGTGCTGGGGAGGAGGGAGGGAGAGAGTGAGTGGGCTGTTGGTGCTCCTGTTTTTTTTTTTGCTAGACTGTTTGTTTTTAATTACTTTGGTCACCACGTCATCTATAGTCCTGTTAAATTTCTTTTTTAAATTGTTAGTTTTATAATTGTCATACCTGCCCAGGGACTACAGGTGGAAATTAGCAATTGTTGCTATAACCTGGCCCAAGTCATATTCTCTTGTATTACAAGTTGAATGTTTATTTGTGCATTGTCCCTGTTTCAAATAAATACATTTCCATTCCCATTCCATTCCATAAACGTAGATTTACAGCGTGGAAACTAAAGTCTGCTCTTTTTTTGTCTTTTTTCAGGAAACAGAACCCAGATGGATGGCAATGCTGTAAGTTTTAAAACTGTATAATCAAACACTTGTGTTTATAATATATTTCACTATTTACAAAAAGAATAAACAGTGCTGACTGGATTGTTTTGAATCTCAGTGGCTGCAGCAACAAAGGAGATTTGGAATTCATGCATGAAAAAGCAGGATTTCATTCATGTAGTACTTCATGAACTATCAGTAATGTACAAGGATTAAAAGTAGCTCATGCACGACTTAATGCAGGAACAATGAATTAATTAATGCATCAATTAAGGTATTTCAGCCATCATGATTTCTGATTTATTAATGATGTTCATGTCTTCTTCATGGGTGAATCTGCAGTTAAAGTGACAGGCTAGAGAAACTGAAGAGTAGTGTTGTAATCATGATAAACTAAACATTACTTCATCATGTTTGTGGCCCTTCAAATCAAGTTCTGACCTGGTCCATCTTTAACATTGATAAATGAAATGTGATTAATGGTGGCATATGCAGCAATCATCTTTGTGACCCCTCAAATGAAAATAAAAAAGTTGTCAAGAAATTCCAAGTGTACAGACACTTAGAAGTTAGTAAAAAAAAGAATTGTTCATATTCATAAATATCCTACTTGGGTGAGCATTGTTCTCAGGCATTACTGTTTAAGTGCCTTATGTTGTTGTGAATAAAGCAACTGTTAAAATGCATCTGCAGTATACTGTATTTTGTGTCTATGTAATGAACTCAGTATTAGTTTGCCAACCCACTCCTTTAATTCTTAATTCATTTAATTTTATGCCACCATTTATAATATCTTATTTATCATTGTTATAGATGGACCAGGTCAGCACTTTGTTTGAAGGGCCACAAACATAATGAAGTAATGAAGAAGTAACGTTTACTTAATCATAGTCTCGCTTTGCCAGACCCTCCTCCAAAGCACGCTGAAGGAGGGTCTGGCTACTCCACATAGCATTCAGTGATGGGAGGAAAACATGCTCTGGTTTAATGGCATTTATTTAATCCAATCAGAATCGTCATGGCCGGTGCTAAACTCCGCACAGAGCCTTTGCAAAATAGTCGTGTGAGAGAAAACTCAGATTGGACAGATAGTCTAGCTAGCTGTCTGGATTTACCCTGCAGAGATCTGAGGAGCAGTTAACCATAGTCCTCAGAAATCCACCAGAGTTTAGAATTCCAACACAAAGAAAGAGGAGGGAAACGGAAAATACATGCATCAGGCGGAATTTCCTGCAGCACCGGAGCAATCCCAGAAATGGAACGTGAAGGATATAGACTAACTTAATCATGATAACGACACTACAGTTCTGTTTCTTAGCCTGTCACTTTAACTGCAGATTTACCCATGAAGAAGACGTGAACATCAATAATAAATCAGAAATCATGAAATACCTTAATTTATGCATTAATTAACGTATTGTTCCTGCATTAAGTCATGCATGATATTCTTTGTGTTATTAATCCTTGTACATTACTGATAGTTCATGAAGTACTACAAGAATGAATTCCTGTTTTTTCATGCATGAATTCATGGTAATTCATGTAACCTTATTATAAAGTGTTACCGGATTTATTTGTCTCAGAATCTCCACTGTGTTGTGTTTTTTTTTTTTTTTACAGGAGCATCATGATGAAGATGAAGGTACAGTGACCTATGAAGACGTTGGAGAACCGTCTGCTTCTATCAGACTCCACTGATCAACAACTTCAACTCGTAAAAGAAATGAAAAAAATGCTTGTAACGTAAATTTTAGTATTAGGCTATCTTATGTGTTGAGTCTTTACACCTCAAGTCTTGAAGTTTAAGTCTAACCCGTTTAATATTTTAGTCTTGATGTTAAGATTTTACTCATTGCTTTTAATGGTTAAGCTTTGCCTGAGTTATTAAATATCTTTGTATAGAAAAGAAATTAGAATGAGAGACACTTTCCTCATCCTTTCATATACAGAGTAGTACTGTACAAAAAAGAAATTGTGTTTCCCTAGCAGGGGCGTAGCTAAAAATTTGGGGCCCTGTAGAAAGGCATTCTCTGTGGGCCCCTCCCCACATCCACAGCTATTCATTCTAGCATCATCTTGGGCCCTCCTCACATGAGGGGCCCTGGGTACTCAGTCCCATTCCCACCCCCAGTCTGACACCCCTGTTCTCTAGTCCCGGTGCAAAACAAAATAATCAACATAAGGTGGAAACAACAAGATACAAAACAAGGTACACACAAAAATATCAATACACATGTACTAAATGTAAATACACAGAGGGAAAAAAGGAAATGTAAAGCAGTTCCCTGAGGATATTTATGCAACATGTAATAACATCACAATCATAATTCATTTTTATTCATAACTCTGCTATAAACATTTTCATTCTAAGTCTAATATGCCTTTTTAAACTTTGTTGTGTGGTTTTAAATTAGCTTTCAGCCTTAATAGTCTCTTTTTTATAAGAATTATATAATCTGCAAATAAAAAAGTGCTTTATATCAACTCATGCGTTGTGTTTTGTATAACTGAACTGTGCATTTTACCGTTCATTTTCTTTGCTTTTATTTCTTTAATTGTGTCAAAGTGAATTATTCAGGATACAGAATGTAACTCTGTCCTTACTGTTATTGTCCAGCAAAGACCTAACCTGTCATTGTTTATGTCCATGCCTTTATGTTTAGGTAGGACTACTCTGATAGAAACACATGCTCAGAGTTTAAAAGATGCTGCTTTTATTGCTCCGCTCCCACTCTGCACTGCTCATAAAGCCAGCTGAGAAGACTGAATTAATATGGTGATGGTAATATGATTTGTATTGCAACATAAAGAACCAAACACCATCACACCCCTAAATCAAAAATTAATGATTTAACACGGCTTTCAAACAGTTACATTTGTAAAGTGACTCCAAGTGAATTCATAATCGTCTTCAGCACCATGGACAGCAACATTACAAACCTTTTAATAGATGAGTGCCTGAACTCACTTTGAATTGATATTATAGAAAACCTGTTAAGAATATTTTTGCATGAGCCAGTTGAGAAGACTGAATTAATATTGTGATGGTAATATGTTTTATATTGCAACATATAGAGCCAAACACCATCACATCCCTAAATCAAAAAATTTATTACCATGACAAGGTGATCCACTTTGTCTTTGGTGGTCTTCTTCTAAATATGTGGCTCCAGTATCACTAGCTAAGCATCAAACTGAGCCACTGACATGATGAAGTAGACTTTGAGTCGATAGGGAGAATCCTGCAGCTCTGGTGCACGCAAAAGTATCTCATGCTCACAAGAAACCCATCTAAGGCTAGCCAAATGATGCTAACAAAGTGCTGCTAATGTTATGTGGCTAAAGTTAATATTTCACTTTCACAGCATGGAATCAGTTAACAGTAACCTCTTCATCTTTAAGTTTGTTGATGACACTATCAGGTACATTTGGTTGTGTTTTCAGGAAGATGAATACCTCCTCCTCAGCAGATATTCTGACTGCTACTCAGATTGGTTTCTCCTGAGCACGAAAAATCTTGATCGCACCAGAAAAACAAACAAAAAAATCATGTCCTGCTAGGGGCTCCGTACAAAACAAACGAGGGGTATGTGGTTGTGTATTTGGTTGTGTTGTGTGTATTTGCAGCGCGTTTGCTAAATGCTGCGCATGTGTGTTTTCTTAATTTGCTTGTGTTTGGTCTATTTGTATGTTTTTTTTTTTTTTAGTTGCAGTGTGTTTGCCCCTGTTGTCCACCGTACAGATGGGTTAAGATTCTCCTTCTTCTTTCTTCTGCTGCTGTAAAGGTAATGTTACCGGCTGCAGCTGCACCAGGTCAGTGGGAATGTTTTCCCGCCTCTTGATGCTTCCAATGTGGTGACGGTGACACTGACATGACACATTTAGTTGAGGGGTGGATGGAAACATTCACCAACTACAACAACTCAGTTACAGTTCTCACCTGATACAAACAACGTTCATCTTTAAGGATGACTGAAGGAGTTTGGTCATCAGTCCAGTCAGAGCAGCAGATTCTCTCCACACGTTAAAACTCTTTCTCTTGAAGGTAAAAAAAAGAAGTCAGAAATGTTGGTAAGGTCATGAAAAGTGACCTAAATTCAAACAACCACATCAGCAGGGTTACTGCCACTTTAAAATGTAGTGAGAGTTAAAGTATTTCTGTCAGAGCGATCAAATAAAATGTGTCCATACCTTTATGTTTAGGGAGGAGTACTGTAAAAGAGACAGATGCTTATCATCAGAGGTTAAAACCTGCAGAGCTCTGCTGCTGCTGTTAACCACGTTCTCACTAAAACACTTCTCCTTCAGTTCTCAGAAAACAACACTAAGCTGCATGAGGAACAAACAAACCACTAACATTACATCATTTTCCCCTGTATGGACATATTGCACCAGGGGTACATTTCTGGTGTACGAGCAGATTGACAAATTTTAGTATTTTAATTGATTCTATAAAGATTCCTTCTGTGTGAGAAGTTTACATTTTGATCTGAAGCTTCTCTTGTTGAACTTTGAATGAAAAGGGGTTTGGTCAAAAGAGAGAGCAACAGATTCTCTCCACATCATCTGTGGGGCTGAGAACTTGTCTGAAAACTCATCAGTGGCTCAAGTACTTTATCTCCACACTGAACCACATCTGGCTTTTTGGCTGTTTAGATATCGTCAAGAAATTAAAAAGATGAAAAGTTGATCTGTGAAATCAGCAGCTGAAAGGAAGATAAAATCTGATTCAGTCACTATAAGGAAGTCACACTTTACTCAGTACAGGAAGTAAATGCTGTATCTCTTCTAAAGAAGTCAGAAACGTTGACAGTCGAGGGCGAGAGAACAAGAGAGAGAGACGGAGAGGAACGATGGCTGAATTCAGACGGATTCAAATTACGTCATTTGTGATTCTGCTGCTTCAGTTTACAGGTAAGGACCCAAAACACATACATGACTAAAAGAAATGTTAATGATAGTATTTAAGTGACTAACATTGATATAAATGAAACAGCCAAGTTTGCTGTTTGTTTTGAAAATGGTGTGTCGAGTGGATTTTGATTAAGGCAAGTTTGCTGATCTTTGTTGTAATTAATGATCATCCTCTCACATAACCTAACTATACACATAAATGCCAAATTCTTATCTCAGTTTGTCTCATCTTCAACAGCAGTAGCTGGACATAACTCCCTCTCCTTCACTGTCAGAGCTGGAGATGAAGTCACTCTGCCTTGTGAAAATGGGATAATTCAGGACAACTGTGACCAAACTACTTGGCTTTCTAGTCGTATTGGGGGAACATCAGCAGTAGCGCTGATAGAGCTTGGGCAGGTTAAAGATGAGATTCCCAAAGCTAAACCAGACAGACTGAGTGTTACAGAGAAATGTTCTTTGGTTATAAAGAATGTCACAGAGGAGGATGTTGGTCGTTACACCTGCAGACAGTTCAGATCTGGAGAACAGCAAGGTCCAGATGCTGAGGTTTTTCAGTCTGTTGTTACCAGTGAGTATTTACATCATAATGTTTACTAACTGTCTTGTTAGAACAATATACTGAAACATGACAATAATTATGATTACAGTGGTGAAGTTAATTTAACTATTGTTGTCCTTCTCTCACAATATCTCCATCTTCACCAGTTGATGAACAGAAGAACACTGATGATACGGTCACTTTGAACTGCTCTGTGTTGACAAATTCTAGGTGTGAACACACAGTGAAGTGGCTGTATGAGGGTAATGAGACTGACGTGGAGATAACACTGCATACCTGTTCAGCCAGTGTGTCATTTCCTCCTCATCTTCATCAGAAGTTACTGAAGTGTAACTTGACAGATAAGAAGAATGGAAACATGCTGCAGTTTGATGTAAGCCTCCGGTCCTCACATGAGAAAACAGGTACAGTTGGTTTTATTTGATGGATTTTAACGTTTAAGATAACATTATTCTTTCACATTTAGTCTCTTTAGATGGTAAATTGAGGTACTCATCAACATGTGTTGTGTTTTAGTTACTTCATATCATATTAAACTAAATTTAAAAGGAAACACAAGAGCAGGGAAAGACAATACATCATCTGCAAAGGAGGAGACTTCAACAAAACTAGATAGTGACTTAACAACAAATATATTTCATGTTTTTATTCTCTTCAGACTGGTGGAGGGTCATCATGGTGTCTGTGGGTTTAGCAGCACTCGTAATAACTGTTGTGGCGGTCAACATATGGATGAGAACTAAAGGTGAGAACATTCACAGATGTCATCTTTAGAAGAAGATTTAATGAATGTCTAATGAACAAGAACAATTGATGAAGGTAGATTTACAGTGTGGAAACTAAAGTCTGCTCTTGTTTGTCTTTTCAGGAAACAGAACCCAGATGGATGGCAATGCTGTAAGTTTTAAAACTGAATAATCAAACGCTTGTCTTTATGATATATTTCACTATTTACAATAAGAATAAACAGTGCTGACTGGATTGTTTAGAGTCTAAGTGTCTGCAGCAACAAAGGAGATGTATTTGTTCCATTTGATCTCAGAATCTCCAGTGTGTTGTGTTGTTTTCACAGGAGCATCATGATGAAGATGAAGGTACAGTGACCTATGAAAATGTTGGCGAACCTTCTGTTTCTATCAGACTCCACTGATCAACAACTTCAACATCAACTCACCAAAAAAAGATGAAAACTGTAACATCATTTTGAGTCATATCTAAAAACCGAAGTGTAACTTGTATTTCAGTTGAATAATTATGTCTTAATGTGAAGATTTGACCCATTGTTTTAAAGGTAAAGCTTTGCTCAATTTTTTAAATCTCTGTGTATATATGTATTAGAAATTAAAGGGGAACTGTACAGATTTTTTTAGCTTAATTTACCTTAACTCAACAGCTTCAGAGTCATAGGAATGGTTATATGACTTTTTTTGTGTTAATGGTTGTTGTCTCACTCCCCCCTAGCACCTGTGAGTGAAAACCACCTTGCAACTTTGGTTTGACAAATTGATTCACGGCACTGCACTCGCACACGCTCCCATCCAGGAACCGGCGAACTATAAGAACAAGGTAGCGATGGAGTTGTCATACTATCGTCATGGCTGAGCCGGCAAAAAAGAAGCAGAAAGCTAGGAAAGCATTGTCGGAGGAACAGAGAAAGAGGGAAACGGCAGACTGACCGAGTGAGGAGTCAGACATGAGCAAACATCGGACCTGCGTTTCAGAATATGAATATGAAAACAAATGCACATGACAGAGGGAGAAGATGGGAGGGGGGGAGAGTCGCAGTGAGTTTTTACAACAGCGTTGCCAAATATCTATTCTGAAGCTGTAGGGGGAGCTCTATAGAGAAACCTGCGAGCAAAAAGCGAGGGAAAACAGCGAAGAAATGGCCCAAAACTACATAGAGCCCTTACGATAAGAGAAACTTTATTGTCATCCTTTTATATACAATGCAGTACAGTGCATATAGGAACAGAAACGTGTTCTCTAGTCCCGGTGCAAAACAAAAGAATGAACAAATCAACATGAGGTGAAAACAACAAGATACAAAACAGTTACAGAACAAGATACAAGACAAGGAACAAACATTTAGTGAAATAATAGAAAAATATACATACAGGGGGAAAATATAAATAGACAGAGTGAAAATAAATGGAAACAAATGTAAAGCAGTTCCCTGATAATATGTATGTAATATAATAACAGTAATCCATTTTAATTCATAATTCTGTTGTAAACATGTTCATTGGAAGTCTAATATGTTTTTACACATTGTTGTGTGGTTTGAATGAGCTTTCAGTCTTAAGTGTCTCTATATATAAGTGAGAATTATATAATCTGCAAATAAATAAAGTGCTTTATGATAACTCATGCATTGTGTTTTGTATAACTGTTTTGTAGATTACAGGTCATTTTCTTCACTATTATTTCTTTAATTCTGTCTGAGTGAATTATTCAGGATACAGAATGTAACTCTGTCCTTACTGTTACTGTCCAGCAAAGATAGAACCTGTCATTGTTTATTTCTGAGGTCCTGCTGCACTCCAGATAGTTTCTGGTTGAAATTTCTGGAACATTCCCAATTTGGTTCAAATCAAATTTTCAATATAGAGTATACTGTGTTGGGTTTAACATAAAAAGATGAACAAATGATAAGGACATCTTCAAGGGACGGTTATTGGGCGTTTTCTTTTCAAACTCTACATGCTCACAACTGCTCAATTTGACAAAACAGTTCAATCTCTCACTATAATTATACCGAGGCCCCAAATTCCATTCAGTTAAACACAAGTAAAAGCAGCCAGTGCTTGCGTTAAAACCCTTTCTGTCAACCTGTGAAAACCAAGCCATTCTGAGCAGTTTTTGCTCCTGTCACAGTATGACTCACTGTGGGCTCATTTTTCATCTCAGGTTAACAAACACGACCATGGCCAGAAGCAGGAATAGCTCTAAATGTCTTTAGAGCATCTAGACTATATTTGATCTGTCAATGCCGCTGTCCGTGGTTCTGAAGTAGCAGATGGATTCTTTGTTTTTGTTTTTAAGATTATTTTGGGGCTTTTTGCCTTTTAAAGTGGCGACAATCAATGTTCCTATGGAAACAATATATGACAATGTGGCGATGAAAAGGGGGTTGCTCATTGTGATGAACTACAAAGATTATCAGCTGAATCTGCTGCTCCCTTCAGCTTTACAGAGCTTCATAGTGAGTTTCAGCTCATTGTTTGCTGTCCGGCCAAAACCTTTACTGTTCTGTTCACACTCAGCTCTCAGAGCCTCATTTTCTAACACAAAAGGCTTTAAAAAGCCATCGTACACTCCCTGCTCAGCAGCAAACAGCAGACAGACACAGTTAGAGACTAGCTGGTGAACAAAGGGAGCATTGAGCAGCCAAAGAAACACCACTATAATACAGTAATGACAGAAACATAAAAAGGAAAAACGTAAGTTAGATTTGTTTGATAATTTATTATTTTAAATAGAGAAACAGTTGAATCAGATAATTCAACATTTCCTGAGGGAACACATATATATTTCAATCAGGAGAGACTTCGTTGCAGATATGCAAACATTTATTAGTAAGATATCACAAAGTAATTACAAACATAACTTTGGAGGATGAGACTCATTGTACACGGGGTATATATACAATTCTAAGGTTTAGGAAAACCAAAACATATCCCCAATGGAATCTAGACACTGGTGGTGGTGAGGAAAATCCGTATAGGCAAAACGAGCCGTCAGCCGGGAGAAGACCGAGAACCCGTGCCGAATATGGCTGGAGGGTAGAAGGGGAGGAGGCAGGTCGCACTCTCGTCTGAAAATACAACTGACAGAAGCAGGAGAGAACAGATTTAAAACATGGTAGTCATTTTTCTGATGGTATACAGAAACGTAACACCCACCTACCATCTGATCAGTTAAAGAGAAGAGAGACAATGTAATTGAAGTCTCCCTGACAGAATTATGCTGAGCTACATTAGAGTGCGGATCGGGCCGCATTTTCTGTCCGAGCCCGGCCAGCGTCCAACAGAGCAGTAACGAACCGACCCGAGCCCGACAGGCATTAAGATATTAGGTCCGAGGCCGAAACAGTTAAAATCACATTTTTTTCTCATAATAATGACACATGTACGTTTGTTGTGTGGAAAGCTTTATTAAACAACTGTAGGAAGGCATCAGAATGTCAACAGATGAGGCATCAGCACACACGGGCAACAAGCGTACGTTAACACAGGCACGCACTACACAATAACCTTTTTCAATTTAAATTGTCCAATGCCTTATCGCGCTGAGTGTGCCCGAGTCGACACCCGAACCAGTGTCTCCCACACATAGAGTATTAGATGTGGCCGGGGTGCCTCCTTCAACACCGCCAGCACCATGCGGGGTTTCGTCTTGTATGAGTTTAACGCTATTTAAAAGATAGTTCTTCGGCATTTCCTTCCCTCGCTCCTCGCGTCTCTCTCTGGCACTGTGACACTACACACACACAACACACACACACACACACACACACAACACACTGGTTGCGGTGTTGTTTTTGTAATGCCTCCCAACGATAGCACCTTCCAGGCACCGACAAACGCACGGTTATGTGTCAGGTTACAGGGAGGTATAGTGCGCGGTGAAGGCGAAGTTGGGAGGCTTAAACATCACACGAGCCCATCCGTGCACACTGCGTCTGTCTCCATGTCAGAGGGAAGAGCGTGCTGCGAGAATCACCAAGTTCCGAATAAGGTTGGGATCTAACTTCGTGACACCTTACACAATTCACAATCAACGACCGACTCGTAGCAAACAAGCGATTGTGCACGCTTAGAACGTTACTAGGCGCAAGTTGCCTGTTAAAGGCAGTTGGCGTGGTCGAGAGTCAAACACACTAGATGTAGTAGCAGCTGTGAATCAAAGTAAACGTACTTATAACTACATGTTATGGCATTGTTTACTCTTACACTGACTGTTTGCGGCGTACAAGTCAGATGAGTATTGAAAAGCGCTCATTTCCGCGACTGAAAAAGGCCCGTGTTGAGGATGAGGACCAGCCTGAACCGGAGGTATCAGTCTGAAACAGAGCTCAACAGTCCGACCAGTGGAATTAGTTATGTTATTAATTTGTTTACAATATTTTCAGGCTTCAACCAGTGAAAGACAGGGGAGAGAACGATATAGATTCGTTAGTCATTGAAGTAGGAGAGGAGGACAGCATCAAACTGCGTGTCTCAGGCATATAACATGAAGACATTCTCATTGTTAACTTCAACAGTGGTTAAACAAAGAAAAAAAACGTTCCTTTCCAGTGTGGGTGTGGTCAATATGAATGAGCTGACAGTTTTTGTCTTTTTCTCAGTCTTCAGCAATATGAGGGCGTGTGTATATGTTGAGCACCAGTGTACGTACCAGCGCCGCTGCTGTACAGTTGAGTTCACTAGGCGCTAGTGTGGTGTATGTGTGAGAGCACAAGCGCGGCGTCAGTTAGTCCAGTTCACAGTTCAGCTCTGACTGCGCACAGTATCTTGTGTTGTCAGTGTTAATAGCAAAGTGTGGTGCAGATATTACCCACAAACAGCAGAGATCGCACTTGAAAGATGTCTGATGGCTGGCAGGGTAAACTTCCTAAGGAACTCGTCGCACCAGCAGAGGAAAAGCCGCCGTTTTCCCTCTGCATGCAGGATGGGCCACAGCTACAAACTTGAAATCGCGTCTTCCCACGCAGTTCACACACGGAGCGGGGGAGGGGTGGCGGTAACGTTCTAACCCAGCACTCCTCGATCTCCACGAAGTTCAAACTAGCTCTTACTGAACAAAACTCTTGTAAAGTTAACTTTAGCACTTCTAGTGACCTAGACGATATGAACACCAGCACTAGACTCACACTTGAATGCTCTTCCAGCCGTCTTCCTCCGTGTAGCTAGTCTGTGTCTGTGCATCGCTCTGCAGCTCAGTTAGAAGCTAAAGCTAACACTCACTTTTGTTCACTGGAGCTCGGTTTCGTCGCTCACACTGTCGAAGTAAACGGGAAACCTAAACGTAACCGCGTTACGGACTTTAGGACACGTTATATGACCACTCGATGATGATAACTCTGAACGTAGACGTTAGGCGCCGCAGTGTAGCTCCACACCGCTACGTTCTGTCCTTCGCTCCAGAACTCGACCTCCGTTATCGGCGCCAGTTTGATGCTACAAATACGATCACTCCGTTAGCATCCATCGATGCTATCCTTTTGACGTCACTTTGACAGCGAATAACATACATCTGAAGCGTGTAAAGACTCTATTGGTCATTGTTATTCTAAGGAAACACGACAACTGTATAAAAGGCTCCATTACCTGGTACTCACGTTATGGTCCGTAGCAGACGTTTGTATAAAATAGCTAACTGATGTGTCATAACCACGAGATCTTCACGTCGCACAGTAGGAGGAATTACCGTATAGACAGGAGCAGCTCGCAGGCACGTTGCCGCTTGTACATTAGCGGTTTCGGTTTATGTACTACTGTAACTAGCATTTAGTTAGCCCATTAATTAGCTCTGGGTCATGTTATCTCCTTACCTATACTGCGCGATCTCCACTCTCTGCGAAGATTCGACATGATTGAGATTCTCTGGGCACAGCTACCAGAAGACTCTCCAACTTTCAGACACGTGGCTCACGTCACATCTACGGTCGTGCTCTCCGTGGAGGTGTCCAGTTAACGCTAGCCCACCGGAAAGAGGGCTTCTAATAGCCATGCACTGGTATCAGTGCCAGAGACACGGGATCTGTTGGTCAAAAGTTATATATGTCTATGGGTCTAACCCTTGACTTGTTACTCGTTGCACCCTCCCTATGCCGTCAACTGAGATCAAATCTTAAAGGGGCAAGCACACTTTGGTACCGTGTACCATTACTTGAGGCTTTCTCGTTCATCCACTTCTTCTTCTACTCCGCTAAGCATTGTCGAGAAGAGAAATGTTGTAGCCGTGTCTCCACTGACCGTCATCGGACTGCTTACGTATAGTTGGCATCGGTACACTTTTATGTTTCATACTTGACGTACTGTCGATGATCTTGTACGTAAGTAACATTTTCAAGGCTGACTGTTACTTGGAACGGAATATTGTTACCGGTGGTATTGCTACCTGTACTTAAGATAAAGATGTGAATACTTCTTTCCACACAGTGTTACCACTATAAGGACCACTTCGATGGCCACACAACGCATGTCCGGCTGTCTTTGAAGCTATAAACCACTCGAAGTGCAGGCAGGGTATAGCTTCCGGGATCATGCAAATGTTTTTGCAAAATTTATGACGATGGACATGTTCTATGCAAGGCTATCACCCACTTTGTGCGTTGTTTGGGCGTAACTTTGGAGCTGTTACATAATGTAGCCCTGTCACACGACATTACATATCTCATAATGGCTATCACAAAATGTGATTACCATGAACCGAGCACGATTAAGTGGCAGACGGAGTCTATAGTAAATGTGGATAGTACTTGGATATAAAATTGTTAAAGTGCTCATATGATGTCTCAGTTTCAGGTTCATTAAGTGGATTAGAGGTTTATATCCGAATAGGTTTACATGGTTCAATTTCTATACAACACCAGATGTGTTGTACTGCACTTGCTGCAGCTCTCTTTTCCCTGTGTGTGAGACTCTGTGTTAGCGTCAGCGGAGACCTCTCACGTCTGTCCATCATTTGTGGGCGTCACACATGCGCAGTACCTAGGTAGGACTCCTAGCCAGGCAGAAGCAGAGGTATGAGGCGCGTGCATGCTAGCACTCACGCGGCGTAATGCGGTTAAAGTAGCCGCCGCGGTGAGTGTGGAGGAATGTTGTCTTGCTGTTGGTGAGGTTGTGGGGCATGGGAGCGTGCTATCCGCCTCCAGAATGAATGGTGCCGTTGTGGTGTTTCTTAATAGCGTTGATAAAGTCAATGAAGTAGTCGAACACGGAATAGTCATTGGTGGTGATTTTGTCTCTGTTCTTCCTCTTTCATTGCCAGCTAAGAGAGTCACTTTATCAAACGTTCCACCGTTCGTAAGCGATGACATTTTGACGCAAGCTTTATCTCGCTATGGAAAATTGGTATCTCCGATCATAAAGATCCCAATCAATTGCAGATCACTGTTGTTGAAACACATTGTTTCGTTCAGGCGATTATATGATTATTCAGGATGATGGTGAGCTAGACATGACGCTCAATTTTCGAATTGACAACTTTGAATATGTGATTTTTGTCACTATCGCGAAATCAAAGTGTTTTGGTTGCGGTAGAACTGGACATTTAATTCGCAACTGTCCTGACAAAGTTTCAGACAGGGAAGCAAACGCAGTGAATGGGAACACTAAAGGCGATGGTGGTGCGGATGGGTGTGGCTGACATAGTTGAGGAGGTATTGCCGGGGCCGAGCTCGGCTGTGGCGGGTGACGGCTGCGGGTGTTCCCGGTGAGAGTGTGGTTGTGAGCACTCGGAGACGATACACACCACTACACTTTCAGAGGCTAGTGTTGAGGATTACCGAGCGGGCACCGGTTTCTGAAGATAAACGTGCATGAACAAATAGAAAGTGAGAATAGTTCAGTGACTCTGCAAGAGGCAGGTGGAACGGATAGTGTGGAGAAAGAACATTTTTTTAAAGTACCTTCTAATAAAAGGAAGATAATTGATAAAATGTTGATGCCAAAATAAGTAAAAGGAGTGAAGTGCAAGAAGATGTGGATCAGGAAACGGAAAGTGATGGTGGGTCTTCTGACTCCAGTATGACACTTTCTCAGGGGGATTTAGTGGTCGGGATTATGAACTTGATGATATTAAGTTATTCCTTAGATCAACAAAAAATAAAAGAGGTGTGCGTGTGCAGGAATATTTCCCTGATGTTAAAGTGCCCATATTTTGAAAAAATCACTTTTCTGGGATTTGGGGTGTTATGTTGTGTCTCTGGTGCTTCCACACACATACAAACTTTGAAAAAAATCCATCCATGCTGTTTAGAGTGAGATATGGTTTCTGAATGTGTCCTGCCTTCAGTCTCTGGGTGAGCTGTTAAAAAATCGGCACGGCTTGTGACATCACAAGCGAAAGGGGTTTTTCTGAGCAGGGTATAACGATGCAACCATTAGCTTTTCGTAGCGTTCAGCATGTACCCCGCTACATCGTCTTTTCAATCTGACTATTGCATGTTCTATGACTTGCTATGTTGTGTCAGCTACTTACGTTTGTCATATAGCAAGTGCATCTGCTACAATCACAATCACAAGGTCATCCATAATCTACGAATATATAAGAACTGACTTACATGTGCCGCCCTCATTTCGAAGTGTCTCCCAGCTAATCCTGCCTTGTAACTGACTACGTTTTGGTCCTCCGTATGTTAGAACAGCCTTTCTTTTACTGTCTATGGAGCTAGCTAGCGGACATGATCTACATCTGAGCTTACTGGCCGTGCATGTGAGTGAAATCAGACATAGTACAGACGAAGAAGATAGAGAAAATGAGGTGTCTCACGCTGTAGCTACAATCAGAGATCCAGCTCGATAAAATGAGGTATCTGCAGCCGTGAGAGAGCCCGCACGTGCAGTACAACAAAAGATTCAGTATGGTGTTTGTTTGAAAGTTAAGACCAACTTGTAAATCCTTGTCTGTGTACCACCTTATAAAACATACAATTATGAACTGACATTAATGATGCAATATATTATGGTATAGCTGCTGCTTTAAGCAGTTCGTTCGCTGAAAAGGCACACAGGGAAAACAGCCGAATGGCAGAGAGTGCTTTACTAATAAAGAAAGTCTATCGACTTAAGAAAATTGTGAGGAGTCTTAGTACTGATTGAAACAACGATGTCGGTTAAATTTGAAAGTAGAATGGCTGATGTTTTTCTACCTATTTGGTGGCTTTTCTTTTCCTCTTTATTATTTATGAGTGAAGTTCATGTAGCTACTTTGAATGTTAATGGGGCAAGGGATTCTAGAAAAAGAGCTAATATATATGAAGTAATTAAGCAAAAGAAAATTGATGTTGTTATGTTACAAGAAACTCATAGTGACTTGAAAAATGCTGCCGACTGGGCGAGGGAGTTTGATGGCATCCCTGTGTTAAGCCATAACACTTCAATAAGTGGGGGAGTTGCCATTTTATTCACAAAGAATTTTAGTCCTATCTCTTATGATGTTGATGAAATAGTAAAAGGTAGGCTTTTAAAAGTAAGAGCTGTTGTTGAAAGTTATGTGTTTATTTTTATTTGTGTATATGTTCCAACTGCACCAGTTGAAAGAATGTTTTTTTTGGACATACTATGTTCAACTCTACAAAACTGTTGCTCTGAAGACTTCTTGTTCCTAGGTGGTGATTTCAGTTGTACTGAGCATAATCTAGATCGGAATCACATGGAGCCTCATTTGGCTTCGCGTAAACGCTTAATTCATATTAGTAAAAAGTATGATTTATGTGATATTTGGAGATCTTTAAATGGTAACGATAGACAGTACACTTGGCTTCACACACATGATAATGTTATGTCATTAGCTAGGCTGGACAGATTTTACAGTTTTAATCACCATCTTAGTATTTTCAATAAATGTTATATAACACCAGTAAGTTTTTCAGATCACAGTATGGTGCACTGTAAGCTTATTTTAAGCTCAATAAAACCAAAAAGTGCATACTGGCATTTTAATACTAATTTGTTAAGTGATAATTTTTTAAGGAATCATTTAAGTACTTCTGGGAAGTTCACAGAGCAAAGAAGTCTTCTTTTTATTCATTGCAACAGTGGTGGGATGTTGGTAAGATACAAATCAGACAGTTTACTCAACAGTATACTCACAACGTTACTAAGGAGTTGACTCGTTCTTTAGAGCTTTTGGAGGGAGAGATAATTGAATTTCAAAATCTGGCACAATCTACCGGCGAGATTCATTATTTAGAAGCCCTGTTCAAAGAAGAAAGCTCAGTTAGCTGATCTACTGGGGCATAAAATACAGAGGGCTCTGGTCCGTTCACGCTTTCAGAGCATTGATCAGATGGATGCACCGTCCCAATACTTTTTCAATTTGGAAAAAAAGAATGGTCAGAAACGGCTTATTCATGGATTGCGCTCCGAAGATGGAGTATTAGTGTCAGATCCTGCTGGTATTCGGGGAAGAGCAGTTAATTTTTATCAAAATCTGTATAGGAGCGAGCTGAAGTCAGAGTGTTGTGTGGACAACGTTTTCCTTGACAGCCTACCAAAGGTGTCAGAGGAGGCCAATAATGGTCTTGAAGGGGTGCTGACCCTGGAAGAGCTTTATAAGGCCCTGCAAAGCATGGAGTCTGGGAGGGCCCCAGGAATGGATGGCCTCCCGATTGACTTCTATAAGGCTTTTTGGTTGGAAATGGGTGTAGATCTGCTGGAGGTACTGAAGGACAGCTTGTCGGAGGGCGGGTTGCCGTTGAGTTGCCGAAGAGCGGTGATCACTCTTATTCCACAAAAAGGGGACCTCACAGATATAAAGAACTGGCGCCCTGTCTCGCTTCTCTGCAGTGATTATAAAATACTTTCTAAGGCATTGGGTAACAGATTGGCTGGAGTGTTGGGTCAGGTTATCCATCCGGATCAGACGTACTGTGTCCCTGGTAGATCTATATTTGACAATATTTCTTTTATTCAGGATATTTTTTATGTCTCTAAATTGTTAAATTTGGACTGTGGCTTGTTATCTTTGGATCAGGAGAAGGCGTTTGACCGAGTAGAGCACTCATATTTGTGGAGTGCTTTAACAGCTTTTGGTTTTGGCAAAAACTTTATAGATATGATTAGGCTACTCTATTGTGACGTTGAGAGTATGCTGAAAATAAATGGTGGCTTATGTGCTCCTTTTCAGGTTCTCAGGGGTATCAGACAAGTTGCCCCTTGTCTGGAATGTTGTATTCCTTGGCTATTGAGCCATTGCTTCAACAGATAAGAGGTCAACTAAGTGGTTGTCTTTACCGGTTTGTAATAAAAAGATGTGTTTGTCAGCCTATGCGATGATATATGGTCATGATCAACAGGCAAAGTGATGTGCAGATTTATTTAATTTAATTGAAGAATTTAGACTGTTGTCTTCTGCAAAGGTTAATTGGAAGAAAAGTGATGCCTTATTGTAGGACAATGGGCTGATGGTAAACCTTGCCTTCCCGATTTCGGTTTTCTAAAACTATGAGTGATCTTTCAACTGTTGAATGATATGGTGCAGTCATGGTGCTTTGGGTGCAGTTTGTGAAGGTGATTTGTGTTTTTCTTTTAATTTCTGTATAATTTCTGTTCTGTTTATGTGAAGAGATATTTCTAAAATTTATGTGAAGAGATACTGTTAAAATTGTAAATAAAGTTTTTTTTCAAAATCTCTCTCTCTCTGTCTCTCTCTCTTTTTAACTTTTTAAGATGATTATTCTTTCTTGTTTAATCTCTTCAGATAGTAAATATGAAGTATTTTAACATCATTGTGTTGTGTTTTGTTGTTTTATAACCAAAATCAAAAGGAAGACACAACAGTGGGAACAGATAACACACCAAAGAATGACACTCCACCAGAACCAGGTAGTTACCTCTCTCTCTCTCTCTTTCTCTCTGTGTCTCTCTCTCTCTCTCTCTCTCTCTGTGTGTGTGTCTCTCTCTCTCTCTCTCTCTCTCTCCTATCTCATCTCTCTCGCTCTCTCTCTCTCTCTCTCCTCTCTCTCGCTCTCTACTCTCTCTATCTCTACTCTCTCTCTCGCGTCTCTTCTCTCTTCTCTATCTCTACTCTCTTCGTATCGTACTCTCTCTCTTCTCTATCTCTCTCTATCGTCATCTCTATAGTGCGTAATCTCTTCGTCACCAGTACTGAAGCATGATACTACTAGCAAGCTCTCTCTCTCTCTCTCTCTCTTCTCTCGTTCTATCTTTCCGTCTTATCAAGCCTGAAGTAGAATTATCACTAAAGTCTCAAACTGCCTTTAGTTGTATTTTTAATCCCTCGTAATTTGGTGTAGAAAAAAATGACAGATAAAAGCAAACATTTATTTTAAGGGTTTCATTAGAGGTTGGTGAATTTTCTCAAACCACAATCAAGACAATGTAGCAACGGGTTCATTAGATGGTTAAATTGCTGAAAGATACAATTATGAACAACATTCAAAGTAAGATCCAGTTGATGTAGACATGATGTGAGGTGTGTTAACTAAGAGATACAGATTTGTACCAACAGAGACAGATTTACTTACAAAGTTTGTTTCAAAACGTTTACAAAAAGCAGATATAGTAATATTGTAGTTGTTATTTTTAACCAAACATAAAGCTGTAACCAAAATGTTTTTATTCTCCTTCCAGGTTGGTGGGTGAACATCATTGTGGCTGTGGGAGTAACAGCACTCTTAGCAGCAATCATCATCGTGGTAGTCATCAGACGGAAGAAAACTAAAAGTGAGAACAATCACAGATTCAACTTTTTTAACAAAAGGGTTTTAATAAACCTGGAATTTGACCGTGGAAGCTAAAGTCGACTCTCTTTTGTGTTTTCAGGGAACAACACGCAGACGAATGAAAACATTGTGAGTTTTAAAACTTAATAATCATATTTTTATATAGTTATGACTTTTAAAAACAGTGTTTGTGGTAGATCTTCAGTTTGCTGTGTTGTATTGACATAAACCAGTTGCAGCAGCAAAGGTCTCCAAAATGACTGCAATCCAATATCAAGTTTAGAATTTAGCTTGAGAGGGACATTTGGGGAAAAATCAGAAGTAGATGTTCATTTACAGCATAGCACACAGTTAATACTATAATAAGTATCAATATTTTTTTTATTTTACCTTTATTTTACCAGGGAAAAAATGACATTGAGATTAAAATCTCTTTTACAAGTGAGCCCTGGCCAAGAAGGCAGCACATAAAAATATACTTTAATAATATAATTAATTAATATACTTAGAACAAATAACAGACAGACAGGGATGGACAGCAATAAGAAATAAGAAATAAAAACAGAAAATCACATTTTAAATACAAGCGCAAACATGTTGATATATTTGATGTAGGCAGGACTTGAATTCAGTATGTGAAATAAAAACCTGCAATTTTAGCTGATTTTGTAACTCATTCCATGAAGTTGGAGCACTGTAACAAAAAGCAGTTATCCAAACTCTGTTTTAGTTTGTGGAACATCAGACATTATGTATCTACTTGATCTTAGATTATGTTCAGATCTACTAGATGTTAAGAGTGTAGTTAAATATGAAGAAGTATGACCAGTTATTGATTTGTACACAAAGGTCAACCAATGTTTGAGCCTTCTTGTGTTGAGTGAGGGCCAACCTACCATTTCATATAATACACAGTGATGGCTAGAGTACTTAGCATGAGTTATAAATCTCAGTGCTGAATGATACACAGAATCCAAAGATTTCAACAGGGACGTTGTGGAGTGTCTGTAAAACACATCTCCATAGTCTAAAATTGGCAAGAAGGTAGATTCAACCAACTTTTTCTTGACTTTCTGTGTGAACTTTTTCTGAAGTAAAAGCCCAACTTTAATTTCGATTTAGTGATTAACTGCTCAATATACAAATAGATGTATATGGAAAACCTTAACTAGTCTGTGTCCTGTTTGTCCAGGGACTGAGCTTGAACCCTGCAGAGACTCAGTCTGCTCCAGAAACCAGTCAGAACATGGTAAGATCACACACACAAACACACACACACACACACACACACACAGTACAGAGTTACACCCACTGTTACAGGCATATAATTGTTCCCCAATACAGTCAAAAAGCTCTAAAAGTCCAACTTCCTTCTACCACAGAGAAAAAGAGAAGTCAAATTCTGCAACTAAACTACAACACCCAACATGTTACTGAGCAGCCATTATGTTTTCTTCTCTGTGCAGGCTGATCCTGAAGGTGGTGTTTTCTACGCCTCCGTCAGCCACACCAAGAAGACCAGCAGTAAAGCTCAGGTCAGCTGTCTGATTGGTTATAGTGACGATGTTACTGAATGAAGAGTCTACAGCCATGTGAGCGGCTCTGTGAAGCTGCACAGTGCAGTTTGGAGCTGATTGCATCATGCAGCATGCTAACCACATCCATGTTGCTAACATGCTGATGCTAAGCAACTGTAATCTTTGACATGGCCACTATCTTAGATCAGAATCTTAGCATGCTAACATTTGGTAATGAAATTTTTCACAGCAGACATTTTGACTTGTCATAGTAGGGAAAGCACAGCTGAAATTGATACCTTAATGATGGCTCAATTCCATCAAATGTCCAGTAAGCTATTTCAGTGAGTCAGCATGCACCATACCAGGGCCTCTCCTAAGAGGAATGCAGCCATCATTAATGGTTTGGAATACACTGTGCTGTTCCTACTATGACATGTCAACATGTCTGCCGTGAAAAAGGTATATAGGCATTAATCACAAAGTACATCTGAGACTGATGTTAAAAAGTTTTACAAGTATTGAAATTACATTACTATTACTAGTCTATATCCACGACGTTCCACTTCCTGAATTGCTCCGGTACCACCGGAAATTCCGCCAGATGTCTCTCTTTTTCGACTGGACGTCAGTTACCTTCAGCTGCTTTAGTGGTTCGTCATTCCAAAACACCGGTGGATGTCTGAGGATATGGCTTAACTGCTCTCTGATCGTCGCAGGGTAAATCCAGCCAGCTAGCTAGACTATCTGTCCAATCGAGTCTGTACAGGACCTAAACTACTTTTCAACGTGCACATGTGTCCAACAAAACAAGTCCTGCCTGAAGCTATTTGCAGCGGATCCGTGGCTCTGTCGGCTTAGCACTGGCTAAGACGATGTGCTGTTGTAAGAGAAAGGCAATAAACCGAGCATGTTTACTACCATCTGCGATGCTGCATCTTGTGGGAGACTCAGCCAGACCTCCTCTACAGCGCTGTTTGAGTGAATGATGTCTGGCAATGCACAGGTTGGGGTGTACCAAAGTCTTTAAGATTTCATTGGTTGTCATCAGTGTGTGGTGTTGTGTTGGATCTTCGCATATCATGTTGTGTGATAGGGTAGAATGAGGTACTAATGAATGCAACATTGCGGTAACATCTGCGCCAGTGTGGAGCCAGCCAGCTGATCTTCAACTGCTCTTCAGGTAGAACTATTTGAGACTAGCAGCAGAAGGAGGAAATCTAGCACAGGACATATGATAGTACGGTTAACACTTTAATGATGACTAACAGACAACAAGACTCACTGAAGACAAACAAATCAGCAGCAAAGAAGCAGATCTCAAGCTGTGCTATAGCAGATTTGCGTGACGTACTGTCTCTTGTGACGTTCAAAGTATTGTCAAACACAAAACGAGGCTAGCGCGCTCACGCCCTCCGCTCATCCACTCCCCACACTCCCCTACCAATCCCTTTAGTGCTTCCTGAAACAGTCATGAACTGCATTGTGGAGTAGGCCTATACGTGCTAACGCTAGCGTTAGCGGTGATGGCGTCAACCACTCCTGCTCTGTCTGTTATGGCGTGGAACACGACTGTGTGTAGTTTCGTGCGTGCAGGTCGGCGCAGTAGTGTGTTTGTTGCCGTTTGTGGAGCTGGGCTGTCTACAGAGCACGCTGATACAGTGTGTGCAGGGGAACGCAGCGAGACGGATAGTGAGGAGAGTGTGTGCTGGAGATCGTGACAAAAATGTTGTCGCCTAAAGAAAAACTCGTGACATCGCTTGAGACTTAAGGAGGCATGCAGAGGAACAGGAAGCCGCAGACATAAACGTTCTGTCCTCATGCAGTAACACGTAGACAGGGACGTAGCACAACATATCTGCCGGGAGAAAGGCCTGTTTCTATGCCCTCCCCGCATACCCACAAGCTATTCATGCTAGCATTTCTTTGTGGGCCCTCCCTCACATGAGGGCCCTGGGTCCTCAGTCCCTCAAGACGTTGCCGATGCCCCTCCTGGCCCGTAGACATGGACAACAAGCAGCAACACAACCAGCCGCGTCATCGTCCGCTGTGTCCTCATGTGTTGTGCTGTTTGCCTCTCTTTTCCCAGGCATTCGGGGTACATGATGCTGATGCTGATGATGTAGATGCTCATGTGACCTACAGCACGTGAAGCTCCGCCTTCTGTCTGCTAAGGCTAGCAGCCTCTGCTGTGTCACGCCACCTCTACGCCACCATCAACAAACCACACCATAGCAGAGCACGGTGTCGTTACGGCTCATAGCAGCAGTAGTGTACCTTGATCGTGTAATAAAAAGACCAATTCTCTGATATAATCCGTGTGTGCCTTGACTAGAATTCACTCATACTGCGTTAACTGGATGAAGCCATCTACAGCATCCACAGTGGTTCGGCAACAGTAGACAATCTTGTGAGTCATTTATAGTATCATCGCTTTTGTACATAACCCTTTTACCAGATAATAGCAGTGGTATTGATGCATGCAGGAAAAGACAAAACCTTGTAGCTAAACTCATCTGGTTGTTGACAAGATTAACATGATTCTATATGATGAAGGACGGGGTTAGGTTGTTTTCACATGATGTTTGAAAATGTCTTGGTATCAATATAAAAACAGCCCCTGGAATATACAGTGGTAGTTTTTCATTCAGGTCTAAATGAGCATATGATCACGTTTTCTTTTTGTTACAAATATTTCTATGATCATTTCAATGTTATTGCTGTAAAAATGCCTTTCTGTCCAGAAGTGGGTGTAGTAGATAACTAGTAACACAATGTGAAACGTAGATGTAAGAACCTGACATCACATGACTGGTTTCTTAATGAATGAGAACATGTGTGTATAATACTGTATATAATCTCTTCGTTGTCAACTTGCTGTCAGCCACTTTATTAACTTTATTGATTGATGTATGTTTGCTTGTGTAAACCAGGAAGCTCTCGGGTTTCTGGCTCTGTAGTCTATATCCTCGACGTTCCACTTCTGGGATTGCCTCCGGTGTAGCAGGATAGAGCTGTAATCTGGCTTTAAAAGTTAGGCCCGACAAGGCCCGAGCCTGACAGAATTTGGCCCGAGCCCGACAAGTACATTTTGATTGACAGCTTTTTAAAGCCCGAACCGTTTACAGCCTGACATTATTCAAATGAGTCATTTATACATGTTTTTCACGTCATTTATTCATGACTAACGTAGGCTATGCTACTTGGAAGTTGGAACAAAGAATCAATAGTCCTCCAGAGGCCAGCCTCCGTTTCACCTCCTCAGCATCCCATTTTTGCCTTATCGAACGCATCACCTGACCGCGTCTCATTTACCGCGCAACCGGAGCGCACGCCCGTCCTGAGTCTGTGTAAAATGATAGAAATTAAGACCGAACCGAACTCCGGTGGATTTCTGAGGACTATGGTTAACTGCTCCTCAGTATCTCTGCAGGGTAATCCAGACAGCTAGCTAGACTATCTGTCCAATCTGAGTTTTCTTGTTGCACGACTAAAAAAACTTTTGAACGTACACATGTTCCACTAAAACAAGTTCCTTCCCCGAGCTGTTTTGCACCGTCTCGTTCGGAGCTTAGCACCACCCATGACAATTGTAAATGAGCATGGATACTACCCTAAAGAACAACACATCGTCAATACCAACACACGACGCTCGTTTTTCTCACTCCCAACAGAACTCGTGGAACGTGTAGATCCTGGTCTCAACTGAAAAATAACACACAATAATCCTACCCAGACAAAAGGATCAAGACGCACAGCAAACGTGTGGAGGCAGGTCTGAGTCAAAAAGATCGACACATACAAAGAGTTGCGTCAGAAGCACGAATCTGTGTTGAGCGGGGCCTACGGCTCTACTTGAGTTACTGAGTGCACTTCTATCACTGCAGAAAGCACCTTTTCTTTTGGGTTATTCATGTCTCATCTACCTCATGACTAAATGGATCATGACTGGACAGTTTTTAAAGAGGGATCAGTCATGCATGAGGAGCTTGTGCATATTATGCAGCTTGTATTGTATCATGTGTTTATTACGGTTTGTGCATGCTGTATGACTCATTGTGCTGTCAGGTGTTTAGCGAGATTACATAGAAATATAAAAAATGTACACAGTGTTTTGAGCGTGTATACTGATATGTCATGATTAATCCTGAGGGTGGAGTTACAAGTCTCTATATTACGCGTGCCGACCTCTCACTAGTGGATCATGTCACCAGATGTATAGACTAAGTACGCGTACAGACACAAACGACCAGCCAGACAACGGCATCCACAAGGAGTGGCCATAGCGGTACGCACGGAACCCACCTAACCGCGCATGACCTCAAACAGAAATGTCATCACACCGAGATCACATCATAGCACATAACCCCAGACCCAAACCCTCTCCACCATTCGTCACGGCTCTCATCCAGCCAGTAGGCGGACCAGTGGGTCCCTGGCCTGGAAACGCAGCTACGCTAGGTTAGGAGTATACAGTACAGTTCCGTCGTGCCACTACTGTGGTAGTCAAGACTCACGCCCAAACAATACATGGCGAACTGGTAGGTGTGATAGAGCTGGTGTCAGGGATGTAGATGCAGCTGATGTATGCTCATGGCTAGGTTGTACAAGGGAGTATCGCTGAGTTATGTGAGCCTGGACTAATCGTGGCAACACATGTCCTTTGTAAGACAATTCATAATCTAGCTCATCGATCGATCTGTCTATCTATCTATCTATCTAGCATCTATCATCTTCTCTCTGTCTGGCTGTCTGTCTGGTCTGCAGCGCTTGACACAGCTGTCAAACAGTTCAAAGGATATTTCACCTATTGAATGATGAGGAATGCATTAAATGCGGGTCATGTTATGTAGTAGAAAGTGTGAATGTGAAAAAGCAGCGAAACATTGATCTTTTGGCTCATGTGGATGCAGACAACAACGCCCCAGAATGCACTGCTCGCTTTCCTACTAGGCCACTCCAAGCCCGACTACCGTGTACAGACATAATAGCCAGTGCAGACAGTCACGTCACCATCTCAAGTTGTGTTTTATTGTCAGGTCAACCAGATACACCGAAAACAGGTATCACCATAGCTCAATGGGGCTTACACATTAATATTTATATCAAAACGCTAGTATACAAACGACCACATACGAAACTGCACATTTCGTGCACGCACATTTAGAGGCTCCATATCAATTCAGCTAACGCATACTAGCAGTGAGCGCTTGGTGGGCTGTAATCACAGAGTCTAAACACAGCCGTTTATGATTAGCGTGAAGGTAGAACGGGTCGGCATTTACAGTCACAAAACTCCCCAGCAGTAGCAGTATGTGGCTAAGCACTGTCTGCACCAGTCCGGGTCCGTGGTACACAGCCCAACGCCACTAGTCGTCTACCCGACACGAGTGTCAACATCGGCTCGTGAGGGCTAGCCTGCCTGGTAGCTGGATCGTCCGGTACACTGTTGTGCAGGCATGTTCCACAACAACAAAAAATCACAGCAGTCTCTGACTCACGTGGGAGTTTCGTTGATGAAGTTGATGTAGATCTAGTTTGTTGTACTATGCGCAGCAGTCCAACGATGGCGGTTGAAAACCATGACGGATTCCAGCTGGCTGTAGTCCACGACTCCGCTCTGGGCAAAATACCTCGAGTGATGCTAAATGACGAGTTTGCGTCATCAGAGGCTTGTTTCCAGACCACAATCCACAGAGAAATCAGTCGTAGACATGAGTGGAGGGAGCACGGTCATTTCACAAATACTACGTGTTCTACTGATACACTAGCTTAATGCATAAATCAGTGAACGTATCCCTTAAATTGGTGAAGTGACTCCAGGGACTCACTTTTAATTGAGTATGATGTATAGAAAACTGTACGAACATTTTTTTCATGAAGCCAGCTGAGAAGACTGACTTACTATTGTGATGTTTTGTATTGACAACATGTCGAGCCATACACACATCCAAACACCTCCTGAATCGAAAAAACTATTAACCTGACGAAGTGCCTATGTGCATCCCAGATCACTAGCTAAGCATCAAACTGAGACCACTGACATGATGAGTAAACTTTGAGTTGATAGGGAGACATCCTGCAGCCCTCGTGATAAGGAGGGAACTCTCCTGGCTCTCGGTGCCGTCTCGGATTGATGACCCATAGTTTCTATTTCTTTTTCTCTTTTTAAGAGTGAGAAGAGACAACAAATGATCCTCACGGCGTGAGACTCCCCGTGCATTGTTTTGCGTACATTTGTTGCGAATACGTTTGCAAGGCATGAATAATACACCATCGACTGAGGTGTGCAAGGTTTCTGTGTGTGACGACTTTTCAGGATGACAGATACTGAAAAAAAACAGCGTTCAAAAATCCGGACTCACTGCGCAGAGGACCTTCCTTCATCCATACTAAACAGATCTCTAAAACCTCACCAACCAGGGCAGCATACTCAAAGATACAGCAATATCTGAAGTTCATTTTCAGAAACCTATTTCTTTTCAGTAACAATCCTTAAAGCTGGAAGCTCTGACGGTTGACCACGATTAGAATTAAACTGGGATCTGATTCTACTACTGTATGAAACAATTCGGGTGACGGTGACATCACGAAGACGAAGCGAGGAAGTGATACCTCCTCCTCGGCAGATATTCTGACTGCTACTCAGATTGGTTTCTCCTGAGCATGAAAAACGTATCTTGATCACACCAGAAAAAAAAAAAAAACATGTCCTGCTAGGGGCTCCGTACAAAAGCAAACGAGGGGTATGTGGTTGTGTATTTGGTTGTGTTGTGTGTATTTGCAGCGCGTTTGCTAAATGCTGTACAATGTGTTTTCTTCGTAGTGAAGATATGTTCTCTTAATTGCTTGGGTTTGGTCTATTTGCAGTTTTATGTTGAGTTGCAGTGCGTTTGCCCCTGTCAGCTCCGTACCTTGATGGGGTAAGATTTTAAGATTCTCCTTCTCTTTCTTCTACGGCTGTAAAGGTAATGGTACCAGGCTGCAGCTGCACCAGTGCAGTGGGGAATGTTTCCAGCTTTCTGAGGCTTCCATGTGGGGATCGGTGACACTGACGTGACACATTTAG